>NC_064875.1:70565967-70573467 GCF_943734745.1 Anopheles darlingi
CCGCTACCAGTGGTGGTGGTGGTGCCGGAGGAACCGCCGGTGGGTTGTTGTGAAAAATTTAAATCGACCTTTCCGCCACCACCAGCATCACCGCCTCTGATATTGTTCGCTTGGTCATCCCTGAGAGTGGCTGGCGTGCTGGTCGCACCTCCATGAGCTGGAACCTCGTCCTTTGCTGTTCCGCCGTCGACGGGTTTTGCCGTCGAAGACGACAGAGTGAGCTGCGCATGTACCGTCCATTCGGCAGTGATTTCTGGTGCTACGCCGGCAGCAGCATTGGTCGTGTTGGTAGATGTTGCGCCCGACATAACGTTGATGACGCAGCGCACAAAACTTCGTTGCAGCTGCAGCTACTACTAGACGATGGAGGCGGCACATCCACCACCTGTCCCATTCACACAACACAACATCATTGCGCGCAATCTTTTGGTTATTTGGTGTGACCCTATTGGCACTATTCCATATTTCACCAACATGTGGCGACGCGCTACGCGTAAATCGTTTTGCTTTCTTTTGATTTTCTCTGTTTACACTGCAGCATCGAACATCGAACACCACGGTACCGGGATCGTCTCTGAAATGTTCATATTGCGTACGTAGCTGCTTCGGTGGATTTGATGGCAAGCGGCGACGCTAAGATCGTTTTTACAGCACCCCTAAACAACACCAGGTCGGCAGACGTACGGAGGGCGCGGGGGCATATGTTTAACAACTTTGTCTCGAGAGGGAGGCACGCAGGAGCAGTGACTCTCTTTATAAATAGAGGAGAAACGCTGGGCCGCTCGGGACCGATTTCGCACACAATAAATATTATTGCTGTTGATTCTGCTGCCTGCCGCCACTGGTCGGAACCACTTTGCTGAAGGTGCCAATCGTCGCCTGTCGGCTCGGTGAAAAATCAAAAGATCGCGTGGATCTACACTTTCCGATCAACTTCGAATAGGTGGCGATGAAACGCAACCACTTTCCTCTTTACGGCCACGTCGCTCTTGAATGATTAATTCGAAAGATATTTTAATCAGCGGCAATCACGACACGAAAGACGATCGAACATGTGAAGTACCGGGCGTCTCCATCGTCGGAGCACACACACTTTACGATCGAACACGGTTAATGGGGTTCACTTTCAATGCACAGTAAGCACCCCGGCACATGTTTGCGATTTCACACAAAAATAGGCTGCCAAAGGGGAACTAAACACTTGGGACACGCAAGGAGTGAGTGCTGCCCGCGAGTTACCGCCACCGCGGGCCACGAAACACACGATCGCGAGTTCGATCTACTGCTGGTTGCCTTGTTTGACGTTCCGGTTCTACGGTCTGCGGTACACTGTTTCCGCTGCTGCTAGCACACACAATGAAGAGCCACCAGCGGCGCATCAACGATCTAGTTAGGACCGTGTGCGTAGTGGTGGTGACGAAACCAGCAGATGATGTTGCCAGCACAACGCAAATCCTCTCGTCGCTTGGTCGTGGTGTGGTCTAGCTTTCGGTTTTATGTATTTCGTAATACGATAGCAGGATAGCAGGGAGGAGCGAGAGCAAGCAAAGGAACGTGGATGGTCGCGGTGCGAATCGGTTTCGATTTCGTTGTGATGAGGATCGCGCTTGTCGTGCGTCGTAGGTTCGGCTCGTTTCGATCTTCTGCTGCTCGCTCTTACTGATTCGTACGATCGAATCGTGTAGACTGACTGGCCAGATTGGACAATCTGTGCGCCAGACTGTGCGAAATGATCGTCGCAGGGAAATCAAGAGAGACAGAGAAAAAGAAAGAGAGAGAGCGAGCGTTCTCCTCTATTATGTTTTTTTTTTCGTGGGAGTCGTGCACCTTCCATCGAGGATGTGCTACATACTGATATGACAGTCTGTATTAAGACGTTCTTTTGGCGTTTCATATTGTCCATGGCTAATGATGAAAGGATGATCACAATACACCTCTACCGCGAGACATCCTCCAAGGCTCCCAAGTTGGAGGAGAGAATATGACAGACAGACAGACAGACATGGCCACAATGTTGACGGCCATCGAGAGATATGGGTTAAGTAACGCGCATCTCCACACACACGCAGACCATGCCACAACATTCTTTCATGTCGGCGAGGGGTGTTAACAGAGATTCAGAGCAGGAGAAGGTCGATGATGACATTCGAAAGGCACATACATAACACACGCAATCGGGAAGGGTTGAAGTGCATAAATCAGTCCCCAATAGGAGCGATGCGAGAGGCAGTTTAAAATGGGAACGATTTTTGATTCTAATCATTGACCGCAGCGAGGGTAGGGCGAGGGCGACGAGTTCAAGTGACAACGGAATTCTCGAGAGAACTGAAGAGCGACGTAGGATTCTGAAATTGTTTCATTACGAAACAATGAAATCCCCAGCATATCTGCGCGCGTCATTCGTCCAATAGCTATAAAGCATGCAGCTGTTACGCATAAATGTTTGAACGAACCGAGACCATATTCATGTCGTCTGTAATCACATTCTTCCCTTGGAATTCAATCGTTGAGACGTGGACACGGTGAGCTCCGTGCCCCGACGTGCAACGCCATAACTTTTCAGGATTTGGCAAGCTAAGCTGGTTCATGTCGGTACCGTACCATTGCACAAAGAAAGATAAAACATTCGACGCCAAAATGTCGATATTATGTAAAACCATCCGCATCCCGGAAGTGTGACAGACAGACGCAGTCGTCTGTCAGTCGTAAATTAGGGACCCTGCACCAGCACACCAGCAGGTCAAGCAAACATGATCACCATTAACTGTGAACATACACTAGACTAGCTGCTTTTATTTATCAAACCAGACCCCAATCTTGAGGCAACGAGCTCCGTCCGTCTGGATAGCATAAACAACGTACGGCACGGAACGCGTGGTGGTTGTAAAAGGCAATATTTCATAAGACATCGGAACGGGTAGAGCGACACATCTGTTTATCGCAACAGACCATCCTACTCCCCCCAAAAAACACGATCGATACCGCTGAGAAGCAGCATTGACTTGGCGGAAATTTAATCAATCCTTTTGCGTAACACAGGAAGGAGGAACAACGTGGCGTAATCGTACTTTCAAAGTAGAAACCATCATTTTACCCGCTAAAATTGTGAACGGAAAATGGGGTGAAAGAGGGCAATTGCTTCTACTTTCTGGTTCCACCTCATCACCATTCATGGGACCGTGGTTCACTTGCTTGCACGCCGACACCCGACAGAGTATGAATGGCGGAAGTGTGTTTTGGCTCTGCCAAAAAGGCTCTATTTTTACCGAAAATAAACCATCGACACATTAGCAGCAGCACCAGCACAAGCAGTGTTGGTGTGCGTACATTTCGCTGCGGAACTGCAGATAAGGAGCGTTTAGTGTTGACGTCGCACGTGGTGTCGTTGCGTAGTTAAATGTCGCGTGTAACTGTGCACAAGTGCACGACTAACCTCCGCTCGTCGTTGATGATGCCGACATTTGTGATGATGTTGATGGTTCCGATGATCCTGCTGCTCCACCACGTCTGGCTGCTCATTCTTCGAATGAGTATGATGACCACCATGATGATGATGATGATGATGATGATGGTGTCGACTGCATTTCTTTCTGTGACTCTTGTGACCATGCTCTTCGGTTTCGCCTGGTTCCGAGTGGCTGTTGCGACCACTACTACCTTTGCTGTCCTCTTCCATCGATGACGGCTGACCACAAAACACGAAACACACGCGCGCACGAGGTGATGTCGCTCACTTGGAGCATAAACCACGGACCACTAGCGCCGCCGTTCGCTTACTAGAGAGACGATGTTTTCCACGATTCAACTCGAGATTCGGCTTCGGCAAACGGCGATCTCGCACCGATCTGATCGCAACAAACCAACCAACAAAACCAACGGCTTATGTTTTGCGAAGGAGAATTTTCACATTTCACACGCCATCGCACGCCACCCTACACGACCGAGCAGCACACGTTGTTCGCGTTAGGGTGGTAGGAGGGAGGCGACTCGTCAAAAATAAATTCACCACCACCAGCAGTGGAAATTGACCACCGGGCCGGGCCAGGGAGCAGGTGCGAGACGTGCGTGCTCGTCTGCCTTCTCGGCGTTCTCTTGCTTACGGCAAGATCGTGGGCTGAGGTTTAGTAAAAACAAAAGAAAAATCGAAATAAGGTCGTCGGAGGTGGTCGGTAGCAAGTCGCCAATCGTAATGGCCACAAACGGGAAGTTCAGTGACATCTTGGCGACGGTGGCGCTTCACGATCACATCTTCTTGTAAGGACATCTGTGAGGTGGTATTATTCAAGTACAACTCGTACTGGCAAATATAAAGAAACATGTTCGATCGTGCGATCTATAAATCATAAACTAGCTCATCTTCAGCATCAGATGGTTGCGTGATGAGACACCGAACATACAATCTATCTTGTCTGGCATGTGTGTTTGTGTGGCAGTGGCTCAATTTATGACAACCATAGTAATTAGCCGGTTAAATACGGCGTTCTGGCAACCATCTAGTAGGCTTTGGCATGAAACGACAACAAACCGTGCCAACGCAGGGACATTACTGTGCGTTCGAGATGACGTCACACCACCGGGTGATCGTGTTTCGGTAGTTGTGCTGGCATCGTCGTCCACCGGGTGCCGCGACATCTCATTCACGCCAGAGAGAAGGGAATCACTACCCAGTGCGTGTGTGGTTGTGTTGTGTACGCGTTGTTCCTGATGCTGCCCGCTCGTCTCGAGCCGGTTTTGAGAAGCCGGATCCACGCGATCGATCTTGCCGGTGCCGCAGCACCTTCATTCAACTTTGTGCGTTCATCAGTGGCGTTCGAGCATCGTGCAACAAGTGATTTTTTTGGAGGTTGCAAGTCATATCTGATAAAATGTATTTTAGCCGTTAACTCGAAGAACAAAAGTGATAAGACTCTGTGTCGATCAGATAAACGAAGGTAGTGAGGACATTCGTTCGTAAACCCGTGTGCGACAGTTTGCAATTAGCGGCTTGTGGAGCAGCAACCGAGCTTCGATTCGATCGTGCACGCCACGTCCTAAGCGAGATGATGAAGTACTCGGTAATTACGAGGCTGACCTTCAGCGTTGTGCTGTTCGCTCTACTCGCTGCTCGTCATGGTGATTCAGCAAAAATCATCGGCGTCTTCCCAACTGCGAGCAAATCGCACGTTTTAGGCTTACAGGTTCTGCTCAAGGAGCTGGCAAACCGTGGTCATGAGGTAAATGGCACTTCTCAGCACATCCACCAAATGTACTTCATCACCCCGGGGGGTTTGTGTGTTCACAGGTGACGATGGTATCGGCTTTTCCGTTGAAACGACCACCAGCGAACTATCGCGATGTTTATCTGCCTATCGAGGGAGCATTTACGACGATTATGAGCGAGTTCATGCAGGGTGGGGATCGAAACATGATGAAACTGTTGCCGAAAATTCTGAACGTCTCACTGGAAGCATCAAACACATCGATCAACACCGAGGCGTTCCGGGCGTTAGTGCGCGAGGAGCAATTCGATCTGGCGATCGTTGGATACTTTATGAACAGCTTCGTGCTCGGCATTGGCCAGCTGTTTAACTGTCCAACGATTCTCTACTTTTCGGCCGCTGGATCCGGGGTAACGAATGTGGTAGGCAATCCGTTGGAGGTGGCTGCCGTTCCACACCTCCTAATGGGTCCCCGGAATCCCATGACGTTTCTGCAGCGAGTCGGTAACACGCTCATCACCGGCGTCGAGAAGCTAATGATTCAGTACATTCGCTACAAGACATTGCCTTACTACGAGTGAGTATCGCAGAAGATCGTGGATGCGGAAGACGATCTAAACCAGATTTTTTTTGTTCACTTTTGTTTAGATCAAATTTCCCAGCGGAAAAGGGATTCCGTAGCTTCGATGCGACGCTGCAGAACGTGTCGCTGGTGCTGCTTAACACATACTTTACGCAGACCGTTCCGCGACCCTATCTACCCAACATGGTCGAAGTTGGAGGGTTACAGATCAACGCAAAACCAGAAGCACTGCCTACCGATTTGCAGCAGTTTTTGGATGGAGCAGGGAATGACGGTGCCATTTTTATCAGCTTCGGTTCGAATCTTCGCAGCTCCACCTTGCGGCAGGACAAGCTAGAGGCGATTCTGGGCATGATTCGAAAGTCGAAGCAACGAGTCATCTGGACCTGGGATCAGGACGAGATGCCGAACCGGCCAGCGAACGTATTCATTGGGAAGTGGTTACCACAGGACAGCATACTGGCACACCCGAACCTGCGACTGTTTATCACGCATGGTGGCCTCGGCAGTATTACCGAGGCAATGTATCACGGTATTCCGATCGTGGGCATTCCCATGTTTGGTGATCAGGACAACAATGTAGCTCAGGTCGTGAAGGAAGGTTGGGGTGTTAAGGTTAGCTTCGATACGCTCACGGAAGCAGCACTGACCGAGGCAGTACAACAGGTACTGCAGAAACGAAAGTATCGCGAGCAAATCCAACAGTTAGCCACACTATTCAAAGATCGACCGATGGCGGCACTGGAGACGGCCGTCTTTTGGGTCGAGTATGTAATCCGTCATCACGGTGCACCGCATCTTCACTATCAGGGCGCTGATTTGAACGTGTTTCAGTTAGCGCTGCTTGATGTGTACGCTTTTCTAGCTGTGATTCTGTTCATCGTGTACAAGCTGATCCGGTTTCCGGTTCGCAAGCTTATAAAAGCTATTCGAGGATCTGGCGGCACTGATCAACGCGGAACTCAGTCGGCCAAGCAATTGAAAAAGAAGAAGAATTAATACAAACGTACGGTAGGTGGTCGGACATTCCAGACAATTTCGAAATAAAGCCACATGTAAGATGGAATTGAAATCCGGCGATTATTGTTATTTCACGGAAAAAATCATTCTTATCTATACTGCATGAGTTGGCATCATTCACATGACTCAGCAAATCTAACAGATAGTCGTTCATGCAATGCCCCTCTTCATGGTCCAGTTTTGGTTGATAAAACTGACCAACATGATTGACAAACCAATCGTCAACAAGTCACACAAGACGTGTATCAAGGCGTGTGAAGTAGTATGGAAATGAACGCTATTTGGTCCCCATTGAATGCTAAAATTTCGTGGGCACGCGACGTTAGCCATTATCATTCGGTATTGCGACGTGCGTGGCACGAATACCAACGCATCATTATCGTCTGCGCCTGTACTACTACTGCTGCTACTCGCGTATGCTTGTTAACCTATTATGACATTGAACTCATTGTGTCTCCGGCCAGTTGCGGGTGAGTTGTTCTGGAAGACGGTGTCGATTAGATAGTGTACAAGGAAGTATGAAGTGCGCATTGTGTATAGCAGCATTGGTGGTGCTTCTGGCCTGTGTGGCGCCACTGGAAGCATACCGTATCCTGTGTGTGTATCCTAGTTCAGGACGATCGCATGTGCTTATTGGTCAAGCGTTGCTTAAAGGATTAGCAGAGCGTGGACATGAGGTAAACTGATCATGCCGATCCT
>NC_064875.1:70578467-70595967 GCF_943734745.1 Anopheles darlingi
GTCGTGGGCACCAAAAGTAATAAAATCAGAAACCACATTGCATAGCGGACATTAACAAATGGCTTAGCACAAATAGCACTCAGTGTTACCGAATTATAAGGGATCTTGTCTTTGTTTCAGAAATAAAATCATTTGTATTATTCTTGCATTAATCGTTAAAAACGTAAAGTAAAGGCCAGGTCGTGAACTAGGTGAGGGTCGAACCTGTGGCTGCGTTTGTGATAGAGGATATCATTTTCCAACACCACGTAACAGTAACCGACATTCGATATGTTTGAAATGAAGCCAAAGCCGCACATCTAAATGAGTAAAACAAAATATGTGTTTACTGCACATACACAAACACACACTTACCTTGTCCGCCATTGTTGCTGGTGACACTGTTGCCCTGCGTCAGGATGATTTGGCTTTCCAGCTCGAGCAGCTCGGACTTGAGCTCGGCCAGCTTGTTGTTGCTCTTCTTCACGATCAGCGCCACGTCGGAGAGGGAGCGCCGATCGGTGGCGACTTCGCGCAACTTCTCGGCGCCCTCTTTTATTTTCAGCTCTTTGCGTATTTCGCGTCGAATCGCCTCCTTGATTTCCTCCAGCCGATCTGGCAGCAGGTGCTCCGATACATTGTCTGGCAGGCCATACTTGTGGCTCAGCTCATACAGCACCGGATGCTTGATGTAGTCACCCTGTTTGAGAGGAGCAGAGAAATTAGAAAAAAAAAAATAGTTAGAATTGCGTCGAGCCTCGGGATAATAAGCAAGCAAACGAAAAGTGCGTATTCTCAATTGGTTATCAGTAAGAACTGTCAAGAAACTGAATGGAACGCTGTGCCTCTTTGTATTGAAACGGGATCGTGCCAGAAACATCGAGAGCATGATGGATACTCAAGCGTCTACTTGAACTTGAACTTGTCTCCAAGAGTGTTTGCTCCTCTCGTCTCCGACGGCACGGACTCTTGAGCACGTTTACCGATGACCTCCTTTCCCTCAACAAATCTCGCTAGCAGCAACCAACAACACAACAATCGTTTACTGTTTACGCTGACATGACTAATAGCTTCCATTCTACTTCCAGCACTGTGCTGGACAAGTTGGATGGAATGTTACTGTTAAGCACAACATCCAGAGTTCAACTAGTAGCCGCCGTTTCGGGCATAACAATGATAACAAATAGAGACCAGGAATGGTGGAATGTATGGAGAAAAACTAAGTTCCTATGCAAAGCAGAGCACGCAGGGACCAAGTAACTAAAATCCATTTATGGGTCAACGGCCACAACACACACCTGCGGTTGCCCGAGTACGCATACCAGCCACTACATGAAAGCAAGGGTGCCGTGGGGGCAAAAGGGTTGTCAAGTCGTTCACCGCAATACGGCATCTCGCGGAGATCGTTACAGATGAAAGTCGAAATTGAATTACAGACCCGCCTGCCTGGCCTCGGTCTGTGCGGTACCTAGTGGTTGACTCTCTACGCAGAATCCGGCCATTGGGGTCTCTGTGTTTCGATACGACAAATGTATGCACAAACCATATTAGCATATTCAGCGAAATTTGCAACCTGCCCTACCACACGCCGGGTGCAGGAAGTGGGCCACAGACAACACCGGCATCGCGGTTCACTTGCGGACAGCGAAAGTGAATTGTGTGGAGGACGGACCACGCACCACCGTCGCGAGCTGCGAGCCACGGGCGGCGCTACATGCATATTCAACAAAAGGCCACCTCATGCAATGATGAAGCATACAATAAATTATGAAAATCCAAAACGAAAAAAAGCAAAACTTTAGTTCCAATGTGGAGTAGGATAGATGGCGTGTGTGTCACCAACAAACAAGTTTATGAATTATGGCTGACAGAGCCTAGCTTAAGAGTCAACCAACATTAAACATACAACTATCGAGCAATGATGATAGCAGCGAACGGTCTCCCCGGTTAGGCAACTTGTCGGAAATGATTGGGGAACCAATTACGAAGCTACGCGATGGATACTACCAAAGGTGACTGAGGAAGAACTCGCAGCAAATTAGCAGATTAAACAACCGTTTACGATGAGACAATGGCAAACAAGTGGCTTTACTATGAGATAAACTATGATTTTCTTTTACGGATTTTGGAGCCGAGCTAGCGGCGTGAGAAGTGACCGACCGGGCATCGTCGTGTCTCTTTCATTTGCTACAGAAGCAGAAGAAACCCGTCGAAAACAGTCGGTTGCTGGTGCTCGCTGAGCGCAGGAAGGGCAATGAGATCGCAGTTAATCTGGAATGCGCCCGGCTTTGGTCGCGGAGGTGATCGGTTGCGAGGAATCCGTTACCTTTTCGACCACGGCACTGACGCAGGTGCTGAACATGCGGCTCCGTCGTCGCCGTCGATAGCGGTTGCCGTTGTACTCCGTTACATCCAGTGCCATGCTTTAGGCCGCTCGTTCGCTCGAATTTTCAGGTTCGTTCCGGACCCGAAAATCCACCGGTTCCGTTACACGTTACTGTTGATTCACGGCGGTGTATATTTCTTATAATGTTGGTGTTGCCTGCTTCTAATTGTGAACATGGACGGTGGCACAGGAAGAAAGCGTGATTTTGAATGACCCAGAGAGAGAGAGAGAGAGAGCGCACAAGAATTAGGTATCTGGCCTCAGATCAGGTTGTTGAGACTATTTATATCGACATTAAATCACCGGTGAACCCGGACACGTATGAGTGTCCGTGGTGTCCATAAAATTGCGCCAATTGCGCGATGATTGAGTTCAGTTAATGGGACGAATGGGGCGCGGGTCTACGATTGGCGTACGATTGGAGTACCATCGGTAGCTAATAAGAGCGACTTCGTGTGTGAATGCACCGACGTCGTCCAGTCGGGGTTTTTTTCTGAAGGGATTCGCAGCTGTACACAACCCGCAGGGGGTGCAGGTTTCACTTTCCATCAAGCCGGAAGAGCGCAATAGTACACGCGTGGTCCAGAGTACGAGGTATATTCCCCCGTTCCACAAACATATGAAATTATGTCTCATTAGAAGATGTCTGTCGCGCGATTGCGGTGGGAACGCGTGTTAGAGTTGACGGCGACACATGAACCAACCTTCTTCTTCTCCCTCTCTTTCTTCGCTCTTTAATCGTTCCGCGAGCCTCATTACGTAGAAACTAGCTGGACAATTGTATAACGCTCATTACATTGCGTCTTCTGCCGCTTAATGATAGCGGCTGACTCTGGCGGCATCATATTAGGAATAAATGAGCGACTGAAAAGAAGGGCCTCTACTAGAGCACTAGAGCATTAGAGCATTAGAGCCCAGAGAGCTAGTCCTTGGAGGGAAAGCAAAACAACTATCATATGTTTACTATATCGGTGTTTCGAAATAGGAAGCACCATGTCGGGCTGCAGGAGAGAATAGATTATTAATCGTGCAACGAAAGAGGAGCCACCTTTTTGATGACCGGAAGTGGGGCTCATTACGAAGCTGGCGACAAATTGAGAAATTTCCAACACATTCTGGACCAGTTAGTCGTAAGGTCGTTTATGGCCGACTGGTGATGGTGACGGCTAATGAGCTCGCTAATGGTGAGTGGTTTTGCTGCTTCAAATGCCACTAAAACCTACACACAAACCAAGATTGGAGCTACGCACGTTTTATTTCCCTAAAAATGGTTTAAAAGGGGGTTCGAGGAAGATAGGCAATGAGACCGGGAGCCGAAAGGTTATTCAACGAAATGGATTCACCATCATCACACGTCACCATCACACGTCAAACGTGCTGGTCATGGTTGGTCCTGGTGTTGCCCCGGGTAATAAAGCCAGGCTACTGCGCATTGAGACTAATGTTCCATCGATAATCTCCAACCAGAATCTGCGTATGTGCGTGCAGCATCGTTTTGACCCACGAACAGCGTTGGATGGCTAATATCGATATCATTAAAGTGAAAGTATTCATTTCAGGGCAAGATTAGGGTACGATTTGGGTAGCACGCTGACCACCACCACGCGGGACACAATGGTTTCTTTGCTTTTCCTTTTCCTCTGCTTCAGGAAAGCCTCTCACCGCTGGTCGCTACTGGCCGGCCGGATGATAAATCATAATTTAACGCGCAAATTCCCCCCTTTCAACGGTCCAAATTGAGGAAATGAAGTCAATGGTTGCTCTCCACGCTCGGCTTTTGTTGGCGGCTTGAGTTTCAAAACAAAATAGCGATCGATTAGCAGCCCACTTGGATGTGACGCAATCTCTCGTTTGTTGCACAATGTGGTTATGCTCGCGGCTCATCTGTCATCAGGCGATGATTGAGTTGCATCAAGCAAACCGAGCTTGTGAGCGAAAGCAATTCGCGAGATACTTGCCGTGCGATGGTGATACGACGTTTAAACGGCGTTTAATTCAATCGGAATGTTCGATTGCGCCTTGTTGCGAACAGCGAGATACGCTTCAGTGAGTGAGATAATTGATTTCCAGTGGCACTCCTCCTCCGCCACACAAGCACCCACCCCGTTCAGCGATCACAACACCCAGCACTATCACCTCCACTTATCGAGGAGGATTCGAAGAGTCCGTGATTTGAATCCGTAATGATATGTAACAGGAAGACATATTAGGAAGGTGGTCGGTCGGTCGGTCGCTCGTGCTCGCACGCGATGGATGATCCCCGCCGCGCATACCGACACGCGTTTGCGAAGGTGGAGGATATGGCTTACACCTACCGCAGGGCCCCTTCTCCATTTGCGGATTTTTTTTTGTTTTCGAGCGAAACCAGACGCTGTGTGAGTTGGGTGTGGGCCGCCATGTCGCGGTCTCGGCCGAGACGACGCCGATGATCCGCAGGAGTGAATGAAACTGAATAAAATCCGGTCCTTGCCCTCGAACGCCATTTCTGGCCATTGCCACCATCGCAGCAACACCATTCACGGCCAACGGCACCTTGATTCGCATTTGAATGCGGATGGGTATGTGTGGTTGAGGTGCGGTGTGGGTGGGTGGATGTCAAGGAGGTTGCGCAATGGAAAGCTCGTTCCATTTCCATAGTGTGGTGTGCCTTCCGAATACGCGCGCGCACCAAGGATTTGCACAGCCGAGCGGGACACATTCGATGGAGACAATAATTAAATTATTCAAACAATACACCCCATCTCTCACGGTGTCCTCCTCCTGCGCAACAAACACCATGATATCTTCCTCCTTTCCAAAGTCGAAATGCGAGGAAAGTGAATCGAGGATTGCAATGAGCGAAACGAGATACCAATTACGGGCGTCCCGCCCCACGTGAGAGGAACTACTTCCTCTGCCGTCTCACCGTCTGAACTCACGCCTTTATCGAACCATTTTATCTTATCTCAAGCCTACCATACCACCGCCGTTTGCTGTCATCGCACGCACACGAAGCGATGCTCGAGCTCAATGAAAACCGCGCCAATGGAGGTTCCATCATCGCGGGAAGGGGATACCGAGTGGCAGCGAACGGTGTTGCTGGTACGTGTAATCAACACCGGAGGAGCAATCTTGTTTGATTTGCGTGTAGGTACGTATGTAAGGGGGGTGGGGGGGAGGGGAGGAGCGAGGAATGGCTGCTCGAATCGGGCCAGCACAGTTTGCTTTCAGTTTCTGTTCGACAAATATGCTCTGCGCCGACCGAGAAGGATTCAGTGCCCCGCCCTGCATTCCGCGGCTCAATGCTGTTGTTGGCCAATTGAGATTATGTGCAAATTGCACTAGAACACGCCATATCCGAAGGAACTATGCGGACGATGCGGACAACAACAGACGAACAAAACAGACACGCGTTTCCTGAAAACGTTTCGGTGTATCTCTTTCTCTATAGAGCTACTAGCACTGGCGCTTAGTAGTATGAATCGATCGGTTGCTATCGATCGAAGTAATCGCATATGTTGCGTTGCTAAGATATGTGGTTTATGCCAACGAGTTCACTTCAAACACTGGCAAAAGTACTTCAACATGAAATGACAAACGTAATTGATCACTTTGAAACAATGGAGGGAGAGAGGATGAAGGTTGACTAAACCATTCGCCGAAAATAAGACGAAACGCGCCGAGTGATAAGAAACTTTGGGAACCGATCTCAAGAGCACCAACACTATACAGTCCGCGCCGTTCGTGACACGCGTACCAATCCGAACCGCATACGAAAGTGAACTGTCACAGGCATTCTTCCGACGGGCTTGATAGTGTGGTGTGCCCCCTCTATGCCCTAACCGTCGAGCACAATCAACGATAGGCTGATAACGGAGCATGCAGACGATTTCAACACGGTCGAGAATCGGGTTGCCAGCCAGTTGTCGGCACCAGTTGGAGCCAAGAACACTCCGGAAAGAATTCTAATAGCACATTCCACATTCTGCCATCATCGGTGAAATGGAAATGTGCATAGCGATCTGTCAACTGGGTTTTGTCTTCCACACGGTTATCGCCGAGTGTGACCTTTCGAAGAGTACAACAAAATAAGATGAAATCGGTTCGAACATGCACCTCATTGTGCGACTGGTCGCCCTAGAACCGACGGTCGAGGTGAAAGGGCTGCGCGCAAATATACATATCGGATGTCATAAATTCATGACAAGCCAAAGGTAGCGTGGTTGCGAACGGGCGAGCGCGTGTGGGGTTGCATGTCCAGGAGGCTGTCTGACGACGACCGATAAGCTCGCGCACTGCGGGAGCGAGATTGCGTGTTCCAAACCATGGATAAGATGAAAAGGAGGACGGAGGAGGAATGTGCTTCCTGTGGCGAGCTGCCGTGCACTCTAATCACATGGAACTAAACCACCACCACGCTCCGGTGGACCACTAATAACGCGCTTGGTGGCCTAGTGGCCCGCTGGCACACGGCGCAAATTAGCTTTGCTTGCAACACACAGACTCTGGCTCCTGCTGGCGACCGGCGCAGCTAGTACAGGAACAGCAAGCGACCAACAGCAGCATCCAAGCAGCCAGCAGCGACATCATAGCAGCATGGCATTGGATTTCAGTTAATTGATTAACGCGCAACAAATAGCCGTCGGGAGACGCGCGAACCAATGGTGGTTGGGTGCACTGCCTCCTTGGATGCTGACCGCGAAGTGAGAGGCGTTACGCGGTTGTCACTTTCGATTTTTGCGATCCCGGAGATGATATCCGAGAGCCAAAACATAGAGAGGAAGTTTCTTGCGTGTGTGGGTGTCGAGATGCGCCTCCGCTAGAGCCGTGGGATGATGCTGGAGATGTACGGTATTATTCAAATTATGTCGTCATTTTGTGTATTCATCAAGCACGAGCTATTCAGAAGCAGCACTCCAGGGAGGAAGTTGCGCTACTTGAGGTACGAGTTCTAATTAGATTTTGTACCCAAGGATGAGAGAACGACGTGCTCTCGAGGGGTCTGGAGAGTGCGCGTTAATCAACTCATCAAAATGGATACATTTCTATCGCGGCCATCCATACTAATGCTGTGCTCGCGTTGAGCGCGAACCGGAAGGCTCTGACTTTGTGGCTGGTTGGCAGCTTTGGGGCCTGCATGTTGCAAAACGCGATAACACGTGATAGCAATGCGCTTATCGTGGGTTCGTTGTTATGAGCCTCTCACCAGCTTTTCGGAATTCCAAGCGTTTGAAGGGGCAAAAGGATAGGGATAAAAAAAAGGACCGCCGGGTGTGACCGACCCCTGGCACGCTGGACCTTTTCTCTTGAGGAGAGGTGAGCAAAGGAATTTGTAATTTGAACCCAAAAACTCATACGGTATCGGTGCGGCAGCCCGTAGTGGACGCAAACACACACACACACACACACACGCCGCGAGTGGCCTTTCGCTCCTCGCCGGTCCCTAAACGGCTGCGACAATCCAATTATCATATATTTTATCGATATCATATGGGGCAACGCGCACCATATAAGGGTTCACCACTCACGCGCGGTGTCGCATAGGACACCAACCTTCCCCGATGATCCGATGGGGTTTGGTGTGTGATGGTATACGTCGACGCTGCGGCAGCGCCATTGGCGTTTAAATTGACTTTGGAGTACGTGCTGTTGCCTCGAAACCGAAGCTCTCGCTCTCTTGGAATCGGGAAGTTACACAGCGCGCTCATACAAAGTGTGTCCCCGATGGACCAGAAAGTAGCATTCACTGGCCTGGCTAGCTGGCACGTGGCGAGATCAAGTTCTGATAATAGGTCGACGATTCGTTTGCAGTACAAATGATTACAGTTTCTTGTCAAATTTTCATTAAGTCTGCTGTCATAGTCCGCCACAACCCAGCCCACGTTGTTCACGTGTAATACAGGATTAGTAACACTATCACACGTCCATCGATTGGACTGGAGTCAGCTCTAGCCAGCTTTAGCCAACCAGCTAGGCCACCAATGCTCCTTCATCATCGTTACAATCTTGGCTTAACCGGTTCCGCGTTCAACAGATCTATGACGAATCGCGGCTTATATCACATCGCCCTAACCGCTGCCCCCGCTTCCACCGTGCCCTCTGCTCTCCTTCGCATAGAAACAAAGAATGAGACGCCGGCCACCATCCATTTGGCTAGGGAGTCCAGCGTGTTGTTGTGGCTAAAACTATGCTGAAAGAGAAAGGACCCTTCTCTGTGCCCTCTCTCCTTGTGCTCCTCCGCCATTGAAGATCTGCGCACATCGGAAGGGCTGTGCCACACTACGGCGGGACTAAAATCGCCCCCTCCCCTCCCTTCTTCTCCTACTTCTCGACATCGACATCATCATGATCACACTGCCACTAGGAGGCACGACGACACGTCTTTTCGGGGTGAAAGTGAATTCGTCTACGCGATCGGGTACATAGTTTCCAGCATTTCTCCTTCTCTTTTTCCCGTGGTCCCTCCTGCTGTGTGGCAACACCGCGTGGGTGGCTCAGACGGTACAGTAATGCTCGGAGACCCCGCGTTCGACAGAGGTTAAATCTGCTAGCCGCCCAGATGTATAAATTATGAACACGATAATTAGGAAGGCGGACGTGGACTACCACACCGTTTAGTGGCCAAGCGAGATTCCCTACCTCAGTGGTGTTTCGTCTTCCCCAACCAGAGGATGTGGCAAGGCAGTGGCCGATCTCTTGTTAGCGGCTCATTTTGCAAAGCGAAAAAGGGCGTCAAATCACCAAAACTACCGTTTCCAGAGCAGCGAAGCAGACACGAAACCACTCGCGAAAGCAATCGATTAACCTTTCACACCGGCCGAGAGCGGAGTGCTTGCCAATTTGGTCCAATTATGCGCTGCGGAGGAAAAGTCCCGGTTCTGTTGATACCGGGACTTTGGTGGGAATCTGAAAGACACAATAAAATTTGCAGTTGCCCCGCCTAGCAACCGGTGTGAGGGAGATTTCGCTCGCTTGATGTGAATGAATTTTAACCCCGTTCCGCCCATTTTTCGTGCAAAAGGAATCGATCATTGACCTGGCTGCGCATTAAGTAGGAAACGAAAAAGATCATCCGTTTTGGAGGGCTCTTTTGAGGACTTGCGCTCAAGAACCAGTAGCGGTCAGTGGTGCTCAATCCAATCATTGGTTGCTACGTGCCCGCTGCTCCTCCTGCGCCTGAAGGATGTTTCGGAGCACGCGCTCCATATAAGCTCCAGTGTAGTAAGCCATGACCACCACTCGGGTCGTGCATTCATTGGACCAGCGTAGTAACGGAGGCCAGTAGTTGCCATGACTAACAGCTGACATTTGTTGTTTGTGGCCTGCTCGGTCGATAAAAACGAGGAGCTGGAGACTGAATGGATCGATCGTGAGAAGCCAAGGTGGCTCCAACGTCACTGTTCTCATGCATAACACATAGCATTGCATTATCGAAAGCTTCCAAACTACTACATCGATTACAGATTAAGCACGGCGAAGACGTGCAGCTCCCCCTCAATATCTAACTTAGCTAATCGCGTCTGACCTCATCATAATCGTGCCCAACTTTTCATGACCATTTCTCCAATAAACTCACTGGCCTGGGCATAAATAGAAACCCCTGGTACAGAGTGAAACTTTGGTGGATTATAGATTATATTTGGGTTCATTTTCGTACCCTCTGGGGCCCAAATGTCCAAACGAAACATTAATGAAAACGTGTAACGGGATCGATTTTGGGGGGAGGCAGGCGCTGTAACTACACACTTGCTAGTTTTCCTTCCATCTTTTTTCCATCGGCGGGTTGCTTATGCTCTCTTACTTTTTGAGGTACAGCTTGTTCTAGGTTCTTATATTCACACCAACATGGCCTCTTCGTCATGAGTAGCACCACACCATGATTGATGTGGCACGACGCTGTCGCTGCCAACAACCGATGGCGCTAAAACATGATCGAAGCGATCGCGAGAAGTATTCAATTGCTACCACATCCGTACCATCTTACAGTTGCGTCCAAGAGATAAAAAATCGCGCGAAGAATAGAAGGAAGGAAGGATGTAAGCATTTACCGTTTCTGCGATCTTTCTCGCGAAACAAGCGAAGCAAAATTATTTTTGCTTTTTAATCGGAGGGGGAAGGTTAATGTACGATTTTCACCTCCAATTTCTCGAAAAACACAAGCGCACAAGACTAACGGATGAGAATATAGAATAGCCAAAAGACGCTTTTCTACCCAGCAAATGCTAGATTTCGCAGCTTAAATTAGCACACCGTTGCATACGATCGTGCGAAATGATATCTAACCGCAACACAACAGCACCGGGAGCACAGCTCTCGATCATCAGCAAAAGTTAATTGTCTTGCCACATCGCTCATTCTCGGCCCTCTTTGTGTGGTGGCTGTGGCGTGTGACGTTCTGCCACTTCACGAAGATATTCCGAAAGTCATAAAAAACTCAGCATCGAAGCAAGTATCATGTCGGCCGCGGTTGCTATGACGATGTAGTAACTGTACCGACGGTCATTTTGACAAAGTGTCGTTCCGGAGTGGAGATTAATGTTAGGGACATGGTTTAAAAATAGAAATATAAAACACTTTACGTACGGTGAACAGGTAACCCTTCAGCTTCGCCTTCAAGTCCTTGAGGATGACGAGCTTGCTAGACTTAAAGCTAAAGTCGGTCGGATCGTTGACGCTCATCCTGTTCAACGTACGGAGTAGGGGACGTTTCTCTATGGCGGTGACCGTGAAAACTCGGTTTTCAGATGTTTCCCGAGATAGTATCCTAACGTTGCTGTTGCTGCTGTACTCTACTGAGCAGCAGAGTCGTGCCTTTTTTCACGCGGACCCCTCCATATGTATGCGACTCCTCCACTGACGTACTCGGTACCGGTTGCACACTGATTACGCGCGGGTTATTGTTTCACTTCGCACATACACACACAACACGCGCTGCTTCCATTTCCGGAAGAGGAAAAATAAATTTAAAATGAAAATCAATTTGGTTCTATTGCAGTGTTTTATGGAGGTGCTGCCATCGCAGCATCCTGCCATCGCAGCATCGTACAGTTCTCTGCTGATAAGATAAGCAACTCCTGACACAAACGCTGTTCGACTGTATGGGACGACGTTCGACAACGATTTCTACCAGCCCGGACCCGGATTCCGGGCGATGATGTAAAAATCCTGGAAGCGGCGATCGAATTCCACCGCGGAAACCACCGTTGAAAGGTGATTTATTAGTAGAAAGCTTTCGCTAAATACTACCCTTCTACGTAAGATTGAAAACTACGAAACACTATGGCCAAACGGAACGAACGGATTCCTTTTCCCGAAGACAACGACCATTTCCGCTAAACTCTAAATCGAAGAAGATGAACCGACCGAGCGTGCAAGAAACACAGTTTTCGCGAACCGGAAGTGCGGACCTCTCTTTCTCGTTGGCGGCCCCGTAGCCGAAAGATTCGAACATCATTACCGATCGCGAATGAGAGAGAAGCTGGGGTGGGTGAGAAGCTAATGTTATGCAAACAAATAATGCCCGAAAACCTTGGCGTTCGCGTGGCGTTACGAATCATGGCGCGGCCTCAATGTTTACTCAATGCTTTCGTGGTCGAAACCGTCGGAGCTGCTGTTACCTACATCCATGACCCTCTCTGTCCGTCGTGTCCGTCGCTGTAGGATCAAGCACAAAGGTAAACACTAGATGGCGCACACGTTCGTCTCTCAGCCAGATGGTCACTCTGCTGCTCTGCCACCGGCGTCATATACGCATCATCTATTTACTAATCTTCGCAATTGCCCATTCCTTTGCACTGAACGGCCAAAATTCGTCTGAAAGACGCAACATCCATCAACAATCCCAGCTGAATGGGAAGCTAAATCAAGTTGTCAACACTTTCTCTAGACGGATGACCAGTAGACCGGTCGGTCGGTCGGCTGGCCGGCCGGTTTTGTGAACTTACGAGGAGCAGAAGAAATAGTGGACATTATAACGGCTGCGCATTGTTGATCTATTGCCGATCGTTTCGCATATTTGAACGCTAATTTTGGGGGCAAATTTGGCACAACGCAAAGGGAATTGGGGCCCGTGTTTCGGTTGGCTGGTGATGAAGTATTGACTTCGTCACGAATTTAGGGTTAATCCTGGCTGGCTTTCATGCACAAATCACAAAAATACACATACACAGCTCGTGCCTCGCAGAGGGATTACTTGATGATCTTTAACACATTTGCCAGCGGGACTTCTTGAGAAAACGATGCCCTTTTAGGAGCGATTCAGTTCTTCGTTGTCGGCGGAGTCGAGATCGCAGTCGTTGATTTTCACCTTGATGGTCAGCTCTCAGCTGTGACGTTGACCGACAAATAGACACACTTTATCAACAAGCGAAAGGATGGTGGTACAGTTAGCGATGATGGCCAGCGGCAGAGATATCTGACCCATTCTTTAAGTATTATTAAATGCGTAAACGTTTGGATGGTGCGAGAGCGAGATCACATCGCTTATCATGCCTAGTCCATCGGAAGCAGCCAGTAAGTACCGGTACCGGTTAGTTTATGAGTTCATTCTTCTTTGATTTGCAACTTTCCGGTCCGATCTCGCACCGCTTGGATGAACGGTGGTGACCTCCTTCTCGTTTGTTGTGGTACACGTGGCCTAGGTGTCATTACCTCTACGAAAGGCGGCCGACCCCGGGGCTAAAAAACGGGTATCGGGAACAGAGGGACTTCCGGAATACCGATGCACCACGGAAACCGATCAAGGGCATGCTGGTAGGCTCATAAATGTCATTTGTGGTGGATCTACCAAATGTAATGCAACTCCGGTTGAAAGTAAAGAACTACCATACCACGGAACACCACGGCCACGAAACCACCTCATCTTCGTCTTACAAATTGGAGCAGCAGCATTGCTCCAAGTGCCTTATTGAACCTGTTTCTGGCCAGCAATTTCCCGAATGGCCCTGGAGAAGGCCAACATTAAATCGCTCACTGCTGTAATAGCAACCTGTCTCTCTCTCCGCACCGACAACTGATTGTTGCCAACACACAATAACACTAGCTAGCCACTCCACGATCGGTCACGATAACGCATCTGGAAACACTCTTGAAGGCCAGCAGCAGCAGCACCTGCACCAGTAGACCGAGCGCAAACTGCCTTTAGCGTTATTATCATGGAACGCAATTTCATGATTGGTTTTCGATTTATTTCCGGGACCATTTACGGGGGTTCTGGCCGGCGCCAACTCGTCACTAATGAGGCAGAAAACGTGAACTAAGTGATTTACACAACATGTCACTAAAACCCTCTCAGCAGACACAACTCGCCGTTTTACAATCAGCAACACAAATCTCACATTTGAAGCGCTCCTTGAAGCCTTTTTGATACACTTGTAACGCACTGCGTACCACATGCAGGTCACGTAACACTCGCGCCTGCCCCAAAAACGTGGTGCATGCAACGAACTCAAGCCGCGAATTGTACCGCCGTTCGCCGCGAAAGCTCGGCAAGAACTGAAGCGGGCGGCGCTTTTTTTTTCCTGGCGATCGATCCAACATTCACTCCACGATCTTACGCGCCGGAGCATCGTCGTGGTCGTCGTCGCCGACATCGTGGTCGTTGTCTTCGTCGATGGAATGGAGTGGTTGGCGTTTGGTGTTCGAAGCAGCCGGTCGTGGGGTGGGGGGGGAGGGAGGGGCAAAAGAAAAAGAGCACAACACGATGGAGGCGCAGAAAAAACTCTCTCCACCATCAACGTTGTGGAGATTGCGTACAACATAAATAGAGAGGCAGAGAGAACTGCGAGTCATTATGGGAGAGCTTTCCTCCGTGTTGCTGGTGGACGCTCCGTGTCCTCACTGGTGGAGCAAATTTGTCGCCGCATTCTGTTGAGTCTAATAAGTCGAAATATTATGCTTTTTCTCTATGTAACAAACACTACAAACACGAAGTCTTCAGTTCAGTTTTCTCTAACAGTTTTATCATGTCTCACAAGAAACATGCGATAATAGTTATCATTCTTTTTTGTTACGTACAATACAGCAGCATACGTGACATTTTAAAGAAACTGTTGCAAAAAAAAACATTGAATCGTGAAACAAGGTCACTGATAAGACTGTTTTGAAAAAAAGAAACCCCAAAGGAAGCAATGGACTCCTATGGGATGTGCCGGCGCGAGCGATAATGATGCGCAATCAATGAACTAATGGCATCAAGAATCCCGCCACCGCCAGCACCGGCATTAAGTAATCTAACGGGATTGTTCGAGAATTGAGCAACTCGAACGGTTCAATGCACGATTGGCGAGGACCTTTTTTCGTTGCCACCGAAGGTTGTGAGTGAGTTTCAAAACATTACTTATGTTATCGCCTCAGATGCTGTCGTTATCGCGTTGATCAACGGCGATGTATAACTTACTTTGCTCACTGTGATTCATTAATGACCGATGGTAGTAGCAAGACCGGAAAATTCCGGAAACTGCCGTACAAGTAGTAAATAATAAATAAGACAAAAAATGAGAAAATATTGTTTTTCCAGCTCCAGAGCGAAGGAAAAGCTGCTCTCTGGTTTGTTGCTAGCCACTTCACTCACCGTTGGTGACCGGTGGCCATAAAAAGGAAGAATAGTATATGATATATATATATCATATAAACATAAAACGCAATGCTACAACATGTTGATAAATTATGCATCCAGCTTCCTCACTCTTTATTCCCCGTTGTTTTGTGCTCCGCAAACCACAAAGTGGTCGTGCACTGCATCTACAAAGCAGCACCAGGGGAACCATTTGAACTCGAGTTGGTTCATCAAGCACTACACCACCAGCATCCTCTTTTCTTCCTTTCCCCAGGCCATAGGTTTAGTTCGAAACTAATCAATCTGAACCAACTATGGATGCCGACCGTCTACGGTTGTCTATGTGTGGAGCGACTGGCCGGCTGCGGTACGAGCCAACAAGGCAGGAATTTCTTCCGGTACCGCACCTTCAGGCGGTTAGTGGCATAACCAGACACATCATCAGCACATGTGGTGAGCGGGGCGCTGACGTATAGAATCGAATCGATTCCGAAGATCAATATCAAGCTAAAGAACAATGGCGGAAGTGAGCGATCTCGATTGCGCTCTCCGCTCCAGATAAGCAGAAGTAGCTGCATATTTGGACGGAATGATTGAGCTGTGCCAACGCTGCGATGTGGTGTATCGTGAATATATCTTTAATACCTCATTCCTACGGTGCCCCTTTCCAACATCAACGCTAAGAATTTCTAGTGCACCAGGTGTGCGTGTGTGCCAAAGAATCTACCTTAACGATCAGATCGATCTTACCATTAAGGTGGTGGTGAATCGAAAAAGATTTTCGAGAAATCAACGCTGTAACTGGAACACAACAATGTTCACCGTTATTGCGTCAGCTGCAGAATCGCTCCCCGTTCCTGTAACCTGGCTGGGCTGTACGAACCTGCGAATCAAGAAAGATGAAGAACAACGTGTGAGTGAAGCAGGAAAAAAGGTTGAAAAACAAATACAATTAATTTTCCGGCAGCTAACTCCCATGGATCGCCGGGGAAATACTAATGAAAAGTTGAGCTAACACACATACGCTGCGATGGTACACGATGCCGTTGTTTGAAGGGAAAAGGTCCACGTGTTTTTCCAAGGAGCTTCTTCCATCCCAAGTCAAACCCCGAAAAAGTGGCTGATGACGCAGTTTTGCTGAGAAGCAGTACATCTTCGCTTTTATGCGGCACATTAAACCTTCTTTTTGGTGGAAATGCGAGATGAACCACAAAAAGTTTTCTTAACTAGCAGAAGACGGTGCTTTGTAATCCCATTTGCACTACTACCATATAAGCTTAGTTTCTGTATTATTCTGTAGCTTAAACTATTGGTTTTGATTCTTCCGGGCACTCATAATGAGCGCATCATTTCTCACGGAAGACGCTAGACGCAGTTTGTGTTATATTTGTTACCGGTTCACACCCAGCATACATCCACACAGTGATAGAATTGATATGCTTTGCACGACACATCACCGCCACACGTTTCGCACACGCTTTTTCTGTTATCCAACAAAACTGGGCGGTGATTTCGCTGAAAGGCAGGGGGATTGTTTTGCTGGTAACCGCTTGTGTACGTGCAATTGAATGAAAAACTAGAGGAAAAATCACCTCGGTCGCCCTGCCAGTGCCTGGCTGCATGATAATGTAACACACGCATCGCATCTGCAGAAGACGTGCGTTGAAAACGAGTGGCGATACTCATTCATTCACAGTTACATTCATCAGTGAGTTGTTGATGGAGGACACATGAAGCGCCTCCAAGCTGCCCCTTTTTCCCTTCAGTGGCTAGCAAGCAACCCTTTCTCTACCTCCTACCATGGAGGCATTACGAGCGTGACACATAAACAAGGTATGCACACGGAGCATTTGACGATCCCATTTCCCCCAGACCGGCACCGAATAGTGTTGCTGCTGCTGCTGCTCTTTCTGCATAACACGATCACACACAGCAACTGGATGCTATGTCCGGATTGTATGAGAAATGAGAAAAACCATCAACACACCTGATGGACGCACCGCCTTCCATCACCATCGGGACACACACACACACATCAAGAGTCGTCAGTGATGAGGTGATGAGCATGATTTGCGACCTACTCTGTGGTACGCTCTGGACAAACATGGTACTCGTGAGAAGGGACGAGAGTCGTGACACGGGGAAAACCGCTAAGTCTATGACTTAATTGCGTTTTCCGCGGTTTGTGCGCAGATCACCAGCGAGACAGCGCGAGAGCGCGCGTGAGCTCATCGATGGACCAATACAATGGTTGAGAATGAAAATAACATCCTCTTCCGGCACTGGCACTCTGGAACGCAGTAGCACAGCGGGCATCGTATGTTTCCAGATGATTTGTGATGAAAACTGTGTTTGCCAAAAGCGTACCTTAAGTTATTTCTCCAATTTGTACAACTGCCAACTGCGAAAGGTTTCTTTTTTTAATCCTGTTTTTCAAGCTAGAGTGACATACTAATGTACAAAACTGAGGAATGCTTCGCAGTGTGAGACTTTCGCTTCGTTTTTAGTATTCCTCTTTCTAGATGACGCACAACGAACTTCAAAAAGTATGGCACATTATACAACAAAAAAAACCTGAAATTGAATTTAGTTTGCTTCGA
>NC_064875.1:70600967-70605967 GCF_943734745.1 Anopheles darlingi
CCCTTCGGAGAGCGCATTGCATTTCATCGTGTGCCTTACTTTACTACTGTTTCACTTTTAGCGGTGCCTCTGTTGGGGCTACACTCGGAAACGAGAACGTGTGAACCCGGTGTGTGAGGGGTCACCACCACCGAAGGCGGGTGCGGCATTGTGTTTCACTAGCGGCGCGGTACCGGGGTTGAAGGTGACTCAACAACGACAACTCCCATTAACAGACCTCGGAGCGTCTCAGTACCGAAGTATGAAGGGTGAGGAAATGACAGTAATTTAGGTTTCTTCAAACAAAATTTGAACACAAAAGTGGTCCTCTGAAATGGTGAAACTAGAGCAAAAGATCTGCCACTAATGTCAGTATCATACTCCCACCATGCTCAGCATCGTAGCACGTGGCACTGTGATAGCCCAGTTAATCACACACCAATTAGTTTAATCGATTTCCCATCGTGGGACAACCGCAGAGACCAGAGACACTCAAGCTACATCAAATTAGGATGTGTACGTACATAGGCTCTGCTAGGGGGAAATCATCCTTATCGAGGTGAGTTGGGTGATAAGATGTTTGCAAAGACCCGCTGTTAAAGACACAAGCCCTTCGATGGAAGGGTGCGTTGAATTCGTAGCTCATACGCTATTGACCAATCATCGTTCGCTTTAATTGATTGCATTTGTCTTGCCCGAAGGTCAATGAATCAATTGCTGGTCATGCGAAAACCACACATGTCATGTGGGTGCCGTGTTCAACATAAATTTAGCCAGCTAACATTCTTCTAGCACATCGAGACATGGGAAGGAACTAGACGAAGAGTATAAGAAAAGGAAGTTTGGGACTAACTTCAGGATTTGGTTCAGGATTTCCGTCACGCAACCTTCGAAGCCAGAGGTACCAATGGATTTCAGTACCACACCGAACAGATAGCCTATCGTTTACGACAGCTTCTCACGATAGCTTCGCAGGCATAGTCACCGTTCGAGGACTGGGCGGCGTGCGATTCCGGAGAACCAAACCAACATGGACTTTTGGTCGATTGTTGATTGCGGGAATGTGATAATGAATCTCGCCTTCGGGGTGGTTGCCAAATGCGCAAGACAATCCACACCACAACGCTGCCCATTAATGTGTGTGGGACCTTCCCTCGGTTAGGGGGGTTACAAGTAAAGAACGCATGAAACGATTCGTTATCGAAGCGGTCGCTTGAGGAACTTAAGATAAGGAAGCTAGATCTAGAGGTGGGGAGTTATGCTAAAGAATGTTGCTTCCTGGTTGAATACCCGCGCCCAAAACGGTGTAACAAGTGACTAATCATAACGCTGTTTATCGTCTTCCTCGCTTGGTTCGCGCCTTGCGGATCTGAATCATGGCCCAGAGGGAATAAAGGTATGCGGACCACTTCCAACGGGCAGAGGACGGCATTCCACAAGACTCGAGAATGCTTGAGGCAATTTGTCCCAAAGGTTTATTAGGTTTGTGTGTCTGTTTTTCCCTACTCTGCGTTGGCGGCTCCTGCGGCCTGTGGCGGCATCTTTTGGCCAATTTCCTAGGCCGCTGATTCGCTGCTGATCTCTGGACAATTTAAAGTAATTCATACATGTAAGCTCTCCATAGAATTCGGTGGCAAGGTGGGGCGACGATAGGGCGACGAGTGCGACGACATGGACGATCTCGCCATAAAGGCCATGGACCGTGGGCAGCCCGCTTGCTCGGTCGCTCCACCATCTTCTACCTTTCGTGCAGCAAAAGGTAGGCGGGGAATGGGAGACAGTAGAGGAGACACGCTGGAAGTTCACTTTTTTCCAACTCAAGCGACAGAAGAGCGCGGCTAACGCATGCGACTAGGGGATATGTTAAACCTGTTTCCATCGTCCGGCACCCATTCGCACTGCCATCGTCCGCTTCCCACCGCCACCACCACCAACCAATAACCCGCTAATTCTGTCTCAGTTGAAATGATAGAAGACATTCTCGTCCCCGGAGCTGTGGTTCTTCTCTGTGCGTTACACGTCACCGGGGCGCCGCTAGGAGTCGGCGGACTGGTCCGGTGGCACACAATAACATCTCATGTATCGCGGGGTGTTCACAGGCAGCGGCTACCGTGGGTCTCGTTACGACAGTCGATTGACGTGCGTATGGCAACTAGATCAGCGCTTATGCTGCTGGAGTTTAAATTAAGAAATTTAGCAAAACGTTTGCCTCCCATCCATCAAAGAATGCTCAGTTGCCCGTGTGACGCATGTTGCGCAAAGCGGCCTGGCCGTGGCGGCGTCGGCGACTGGCTCAATTGACATTTTATCTTGCGGGCGCACCTGTGACGATTTCATTGATTTTCTTCTTCTTTTCCTGCGTGTCGCGAATGCCGTCGAAGCGCGTGAATCATCGTCGCGGTACTTTTCGTCTGAAAATGGGATTTGTTACGGCCGCGGTCGAGCCAGAGATAAAGGCCCGTGTCGGCGGCGATGGAAATATGCCCCCCCCTCGTCCCACCCCCCCGTGATCGTACCTGATCCGCCATTTTGAGATGAGAGTTTCGTTCCGTGCGACGAGCACCGGCGGCGCTGGGAGAATTCCGCTGCACACACGCGACACGTAGGGAGAGACGGAGGGAGGGGATGGCCCCGCAGAAAACGCAATGATCTACGCAACGACTTTCGGGATTCCGCACAGCCTGCTGCTCCTCCTGCTCCTGGTTCGACTATAGTTACACGCACGCAATTGAAACGGGGTCTCGGTGCACTTTTATGATGCGATCGCACGACAATCAAACATGATCGCTCTCGATCGCGATCGCCCTGAAATTCCGTCACACACGAAAAAACTGTAAACGTCACACAAAACACTGGCGGGCATTCCGCGGCTGCATCCTCCTTGGCGGCGTAATTCTTTGTTCGCAGAGCCCGAAGAATGCTGGGTAGGCACAGGCTTTTAGGCACAGAGCTTCATCACGCACGACGGCAGATTTTCTGGTTCGAAAGAAGAACGTTGGAACGCACGCCGTCCACTCCGTTGCACAGGCAATCCGTGGGGCGTCCCGGGGGTGGTGCGGGCGCGGAGGATCCACTTGAGAGCACACGATACACGATTTTCACCAACCGAATGCACGCAATCGTCGTGAAACACGTAAATACGGTAAAAAGGGTTAGCAGCACGGGATACGCGGGCTACGAGAGGATTTTGTAGGATTTAAGGATGTTTACAGGAACACAAAAAGTAAAAGAAAAAAGGAAAAGAAAACGGATTTTGACACCGAGAGAAAGAGACAGCACGATACTACTTTTGTCTCCACTTAGCGTTTAGCGACCCGAGTTCGGGGATCGAGAGTCGCGTTTGCTTGAATGTCGTTCAGTGAAGAACACTTTCTTGCCTCGTTGCAAGCGCCGAGTTCAGTTTGAATTTGGACCGTTAAAGAAGCGGACGGAAAATGGTTTTTCTTTTCTCCTTCAGATCAACTTTATTGAAATAACAACGTTCCCTACGGTTTAACCACACAGCAGTTCTGCAACTTGCTCCGGCGTTTTGGACAAGATCGTCTCGGGATTCGTATAGCCGTTGGCCGGATCGTTGATGCGTTCATAGATTTGCCGGTAGATAGCAATTATAACATTGAAGGAACGTTTCTGTACCGTAGCCCGGTGGCTGCTACTCACGAGCAAGTTCACCTGGGGCAGTAGAAGAATCTCTGGCGTGTGAAGGAATTGCTCCAGTTTATTCTGCAAAAGAGAAACCGGTGAGGCGAGACTGGTCTGGTGCATTGAATCGTACACTGCTAACTTACCACAAACATTTGCAGGTGCCGCTGATCGATTTGCGATGCGTTTCCCTGTAGCACGGTGTAGATCGGACCAAGATTCAGGTTAGCCACCAAGGACGATGCTTGTTCCGAGGTAAGCGTGTCGATCTGCGCGTCTGATTGTGCCCGCAATCGCTCTAAACGCTCCTCCATGTACTCGTAGATCGAGATTACGCTCTCGATTTGATACAACGAGTTTAAGAGGTAAACTGCCATATCGGTGGTCGGTAGATGTGAAGCTGACTCTTGAACCGATTGCAACAAAGGATCAATAACGCACCCCACTATTTTGACGATGTCTGCCTGACTGCCAGCCACCATACTGGCGACGGAGAGAATCTCCTTCAGAAGGTTCAACAGCCGGCCCACGCTCGCCGAAGGCACCAGATCAGTTTGCGGGGGTTCAAGTCCGATCCGGTTCTCGTTCGGACCTTGAAGTAGCTGTTTCACTTGGAATGTAAGTGAATTCAGGTATGTCGTTTCGGAAAAGATCTGCAAATCTGCCATGCACTGTTCCAGCTGTCCTCCCTTGACGATACCGTTAATCATGTTCTGATAAAACTTGATCAGATTGAAAATGGAATACAGCACGATCGTGTCCTTTTCCGCGTTCAGTATCGTCTCGACCCGCACTCGCAGTGGATGGCAAACTCCGTCCGAGACGTTGACCATGGCGGATTTGATCTGTTCCGAGATATCTTCCTTGTCGCAGTTTCGCACCAGCAATTGTAAACTTTCCTTTTCCGGTGGTAGGATTTGGTGAATGTACGCAAACATATCCCCTATGTAGCGTTTAGGATCGTGAGCAAGCATTTCGATGGGGCGCGGATTGCCACCAGGGCCACCGATCGTGAGCGCATCGATGAAGCTACGTACCACAACCGATCGACGCGCCGTGGAGTACTCATCGATGACATACTTGAACAAAACCGGTCTCTCCTGAAGTCTTGCCATTGCTTCGACGATCAGCACGCCCATCTCATTCGAATCCACGTTCCGGCAATGCGACTGTGTCCATCGGTACAATCGTTCGAGGGCCGCTTCTTGATGCAGCGTCATTTCTTCCATGATGTCCAAAGCCACCGTTTGATAGCCACTCTGCATCAGGGTGCGACAGTCGGTGTGAATGCTCTGCACGCGATCCAGCACTTGGAAAAACTCCCCGGTTATAGGAGCATCCCGCTTTGCGCCATACAGCATCTGGTGTTCGACGACGGA
>NC_064875.1:70610967-70613467 GCF_943734745.1 Anopheles darlingi
AATTCTTCTTAACGTATCATACGTTAAACATTGAAAACCGTGATATAAAAAATCTTACTTCAACCACTCTGACACAGAAAATCGTGTACAGAACGGCGTTGATTAAATCATTTCGTTATGAACTGTTAACAGAACCAACTGCATGGTACCGGTGGGCATGCTGTCTTGGGTATTAGTAACAGGAATAATTAGAGAGCTAGCCTAGCCCTAAGCTTTGCTATCCTAGCTCTAACTCTGAGCAAACGAGGTAAAGCAGATATTTCGTTCCTTCTGCGCGTAGCATCAAAAAATGTTGTGCTTTCCTGTGAGACCATGGTGTTGGGAATTTGAATGTCATTTGCAATTAAATGCCACCAGGTCCAAGGGTGCGGGAGTGATTATGTAAATAGAAGGCCGCTGGCGCTGGCCTTTCCACACTATAGTGGCATAGATGAGCCCTAGGCGTTCAGCGGAGAGCAGTAGTATATCTGAAGGTGAATCGGTATTAACCCGTGAGCACACATCATAGCCGGCAGCCGCTGTGGGAGAGTTCAAATGGTAAATATATGCAGAGGAGAAGCGATACCATGGTTCAAACAAACCCCTTCCTCTCCCACCTTGGGTTTACCTGGCCCTTCCGGCCAGGTGGATGTGCGGCTCCATTCCTAAAAGGAAGAACTCGTATGCGTTCCCATTTCCCAGGCACTGCTTGGTGAATAATTAAAAACATCAACCAGGAGGAATGTAGGTTGGCGGGTTTGGCGGCCGACGGATCTTGCCTTCCAGCCTGACGCAAACAGCGAGTCCCAAGGCGAATCCAAACAGCCTGGGAGTGTCCTGGGTGACTGTTTTTCCTGGAAGTTTTCTCGCTTTGCATTAAACGTTCACTGCTGTTGCTCATGGTTTTCGAAACCTTTTACGCTTCCAACAAACCGGCGTCGCGCCTATCACGAACATACGCCGGTACGAGAAATGTTTACCAAACGGTGAGTCACTTACTGGCTACTCATACTCCCCCCCCCCCCCCGCACTCCCGGTAGAAGAGAATAATTTCACCGGGAAATACTTTTTATTCATATGACACATGATTCATGGAGAAGCTGGTAGTCAGTTGAACAGTTACTCGTTCGCCAAGGATCTGACTTTAAACGAATGTCGCAAGCCCGCCTCTATCATAATTTTCTTTGTGAAAACTAGTTTCACCCGGAAGATGTAGGCAAAATGAGTTCTACGTTCGACGAACCTATCACCGAATTCGCGCGGGGTACCTGACACGTGAACCAGGTGTAGGGTTTCCGCTAGAACACGATGTATTAACATAAAATCGATTCCACCAGCGAAAGGCGTGATAATGTGGCGACATAGATTACGAAAGACGTACGGTCTGGGTTATCGATCCGTCTGAAGATCACGTGCGAAGTGATTCCATTGATCGATGAGAAGAGATGTGTAGCAACAATATTTTGATACTCTTATCGACCTCTGTATGCTAATACCGGTAAATTTATGTAACAGCAAGCTGGCGAGAATACCAGTTTATGTTAATATTAGGTAAACTCTCAATCGCTTCGAACTTGATCCGTACTGACACCGCAGCATGCCCACTTCAAGAGCAACGTTTTGCACACGAAAAGGTTGCTTGTAGCATAAAAATAGAACGAACGGTATGAAAACCTGCTTATCCTGTGCGGTGCGTGTTTAGAAATAAACAATTTCTTCCTTCAATCACCTCTCCGGACCAGAAGATTTCGTGGGAAAATCGAAAACAGCACACGTGCTGCAAATTGGGAAAAAGAAGAGGCAGCTTTTGGGTATCGATTTTTCACCGAATGAAAAGCCTGGCAAAAGCCCGGGCACAGCATACGCAACCTACAAAACATGTGTTGTAATCTCAAGGCGCAATGGATGGAGGCGCATCATTTGCATGAATAAATTATTTCATAATTCAATTGGCAAGGATAAACCGCTCAATTAATGCTTTCTGGTACAAACAGCTGTGTACAAGCGCACCACTACTGCGACGCTGTCTGTGAACCTTTCACACTGCCGACTCCACAGGACGACTGCCTATTATCCAATAGACATAAACATGATTTTCCATATTCTATCGTTGATTATTCATTCTTGTCAACCTGCCGCATGAGTTGGCGCGTAGTGGGAAAAACTATGGCAACGTTGAGAGGTAAAAGGACGATAAGCTAGAGGGAATAAATGTCATATTCACATTAATGATGATTGATGATGCCCTGTGCTTCATCTCTGCGGATAGAAATTATCATATGCTCAAGTTTGTAAATCTGTGGCTTTCTACTTCAAATGATTAGAGCATAAGCATGAGGTTTATCTAAAACTTGTTAGATGATCATTGTGGTTAATGGTGGTGGTTAATGATTTCATCTGACACTTAACCATTGCAGTCGTAGCGTTCATTGAATAGCCTTACATCGATGGTAAAGGTTACGATTGAATTACATTAAAGCATTCACGATCGTTAGGAATATTACGCGCAGCACGATCGATG
>NC_064875.1:70625967-70643467 GCF_943734745.1 Anopheles darlingi
TCAGTGCCCTGCGATACACGTATCAGGTGCTGTGGCGCTCTTGGGTTCCTGTTAGTTGAAAATGCTATGGAAGGTAAAAATGTTTTGCAAACATTACAATCTTTGGAGTCCTTCATCATGAACGGTGCAATCGACCAAGACAGCTTTAAAGGCAACCGAATGGCCAATGAATTAGGCGACAGCTCTGCGCTTCAGTGTGCCGCAGTTAACGCATGGGCACTTCTTGTAACATTTCTACCAGAATCCCTCTTCGAATCGACGATCGAACTGCCTGTGTCGAGTTACATGCGAATGTTATGCTGCCCAGTCCTCGAGCTACGACTCATTGCCTATAGAACCCTGGTACTGATCATTGAAGTTGCTCGTAATCATGGAAGTACGTGTTGCACCAATCTGGAACCTTTGCTACTTCAGAACATTCATCAGACGGGTATTGAATGTCTGCGAACATTTAGCTCTAAGCGTGAAGGCAAGACCGTGCGTGCAGCAGTACGCCAGGTGCGACATTATCTGGAAAAGCAGATAACTCCAAAGATAGCTCTAACAATTCAAGGGGAAAACCTGGCGATCAACTCTTGGACACTGCGGCACCGATACGACTGTTTGCGACACGTTTTAGGTTCCGCAGTGGACATCCATGTTCACGAAAATGGTTTTGTGCGCGAAATGCTACATGCTGGGCCGCCTGCAGCTCTAGAAAATGAAGGGAAAATGATGACCTGGAAGCAACATAAAGGTTTCAGCACCAGAGCCAAGAAGTGCTGTAAGAAAACCTTTTCGAAAACGCATGGCAACGAAAGTGATTATGTTCACGAACATGAGTAAATTACGTGCATTAGAAATTTAATAAACACTCCATCTTTAAAGGATAATATTATACGCATATGAGTTGGATTGTACTGTATTTTTGCAAATCAATTGATAACATAGCAGTGTGACACGTTTGCGCTGAATGCGTATTGATCAGACGAATACGTAAACTGTGATTGAACGTGATTGATTCAAAATCCTCAAATCGGTCACACGTGTTCTCAATGTTGATGACCATCGGAGTGATGGTATGTACATGTGCCTATAAATTATCTTATCATCCACTGTGTCGCTATGCTGACCGTCGTTCGAACCCGGTTTGGTTTCGGTTGCTAGCTTCTGGCCTGCCTCGAGCTGTCGATCACGAACCGGTGGTTGATGTTGAACAACGTAGGCTCTGATTGCAGCAATGCGCTGGATGTCAAACACGATGGAATGCTCCTAACACTCCTACATCTATCCTATTAATGCCGAATGTGGTTGCTGCAAGTCGTTCCAAATTTTTGGCAAACATAGATGTAATCCTGGACGGGACGCTCTTGAACGAGGAGCAATCAACGGATGCTCTCTTCTGATGGATTTCGTACGTGGTTTTGATTGTTCGCACACTAGTGCCAAATAGAATGGTCCAGTTTTAATTAAACGAATTGGTGAAGTATGAACAGACGAAAGTTCCTCCATTCCGTGGTATTTTAGTGGTCTTATCGACGAAAGTGTTGAGTGGATGCGAGGGACCAGTGGATAGAACAGGTCTGACCGAAGGCGATAGCAAACGGGGATTTATGTTTCCCTTAGCTGCAATTGAAAGCTGCACTTCTGTAGCGTGAAATGCTTTAAATACTGCTAAAAGTTGCTCCTCTTTTACCGTGAAGCTACCAGTGCATCAATGGACGCATAAGCTCCAGCATTTCTCTCGTCCCGTCTCCACTGCCAATGGCATTCCTTCGTATAACCTTCGCTTCCATTACTCTACGGTCTGGTTTTTGCAAAGGCAACCCATTCACGCTGCTACTAGGCCAACGAAGTTGTGAATGTGACTTCTTCAACCACGCGAGGCGATAAGATAAGCGCCCTGCAGCATTGTACCCCTCAGAGAAACGCCGACCAGCGCTCCAGAGACAGTGGATGTCAATTATAAGACAATCCAGGTCCAATAGATTGATGGCGAATGGAGGCGGTTGTAAAAAATCGTCTGGTTACGATGAGTTAGTTCTGATCCAGTTATTTCCACGATCGGATGCAGTTTACTCCGGTAGACGGGCACCGGTTTGTCTATCTGTTAACTTCCCGATTAAGTGTGGGCTGGTGTGATTGGCTATTTTTGATTCGAATTCAAAGCAACGTTCAACGGAGCGGAACCAGCTCCATCCGCGAAAAGTTTTGTTATCAGTGAGCTGAAAGTATCAGATTGCACCCTACTCACCAAGATGAGCTTCCACGATGATCATCACTGTGATCGGTAAGTTTGTGGACAGTTTGTAATGGATAGATAAAAATTTGCTAATGTTGCTGTTTGCATAATGTCAATCGACCAGAAATGGAGCAAACAGTATCCGTTAAGAAAGATGAGACTTCAAAAGATTGATTATTAGTTTTATTGTTGGATTATTTAAGCTGTTTGTTGATTTAATGAGCCTCTTATTGTTTGAAGAAGTCAAGCCAAATCAAACAGTTGACTGAGTGTCACCATAAGGACCAATTTCAAAAGGGTTTCCGTAGCAAGTACTCATTCGTGTGGCTCCACTTTTGTCGGGGCAATCAGCAATGGAAACACCTGTAAACGACCTGTTTACTTGCTGGCTGGCTTTCTGGCTGGCTTTCTGGCTGGCTGCCTGGCTGCCCGTGCGCTGTTCTACTCAGATTGATACCCTTGCATGTAACCGCTTTGAAAGCGTTCCTTTACCACCTTAATGTGTAGGTTCCTAGTCGATAAGCCTTGTTCAACGACGGACATCTTTCATATCTGGAGCCGGTGGTGTAGGGAAGGAACGAGGGGTACTTGTGTGTTGGCTCAAAGTAATACCGTAGATTCCGAACTAGTGGAAAATGTTGAGATATGTTGTACTCGATGCCTCACTTTGTTGGCATTAACTTTTGCGACAAACAGCTCTGCATGCATTGGACGGGGCTGAAGAGTTTCCTCCAGAGTGTGTGCTGATGGAAAATGATAAAAAATGAATCTTTGCGCGGTGCGTTTGCTCCGGTGTAAAGCTCTCGCGTTATGAATGTTTTATCATAACGCCATCCTCATATCTTGAGACGCTGAAGCATGAAAATGAAACGAATTACGCTGCTTATATTTCATCTCACTCTGTAAGAGGAAGGCTACCGGCAGCTCATGCTTGATGGCGGGATCAAATCAGTTTATGCTTTTAATGGCTTATGCTTTAGAATACAACATACGACTATAAAACATCGAAAAAGATGCCCAGGAAATGCGTACAAACAGCACAAATACTATTCCCTGGGACTTTGAGGGACTATCATCGCCGAGGCAACCCGAAGGTTGCATGCCACTGAGCAAAAGGGCAAAATGAAATAAAATCGAATAAATGAAAGGTAAACCGTGAGATTGGAAAATCCTTCAAGGGTTTTCCGGACGTTTGAAGGCTACGATCCGATCTTTTTCTGGGGGCGCTGAAATGGATGCGATGTATGGATCAACTGGCACAGCTAATGGAGTGTGGAGAGAATACGTTGCCTTTTATTGCTAAGCTTTTTGAGTGAGAGGATGACTTTGCCGAAGAAACAAAGTTCCATGGGACACTGCTGACCTTCAGAGCCGGAGATTAGAATTCGGCGTTAGTGGCCAGACGAAGAAGCCGACATAGGTATCCTTGGGTCACTGACGGAATCATATTTTTCTAAGCTGCTAGATCCTTTCAAAAAGGGCAACGGATTGGGGCACAAATTATGGATTCACTTTAATCCAACGTGTTTCTGCTATCGCTTGGGACGATATCGACCAATTTTGGGTTTTTTTGGGGGATTCCGTGCTAGACAGAATGAATTGCGTGTTCTCTGTAGGCGGTACAAGGAGCATACGGCTTATTGAAGAGGATATCTAACGTGAAAGCATGTGCGATGATAGATTGGTGAAAACACGGAATACACCGTACACGTCATGACGAACGATGATAAGGGATACGATCAAAATGCGTCGTCTGCTAGCAAACACCGTGTAGCATACGCCGGGGAACATGCTGACAGAGCGCACGAAACAGATCCAATACTTAGCCCCGTTTAAGATTGTTTATTTGTTTCTGGGAACTACTTAGACAGCATTGTGCCATGGTGGATCGTTGCGGGCCCCGTGGGAAAAGACGATTTTGCAAGCGTTTTAGACAAGGCTTTGTTTTTTTCTTTGTTTTCCCCTGGTACTCGTTTCAGTGCAAAGAACCACCGATTACGGTGCCGCTTACGGTTGTCCTTGTTAGGCGCGTTTGCGTTTCCTAGAACCACCAAAAACCCGGTCAAAGTATTTTCCTGACGCCCCTCCTGCGCAGAGCAATGTACCGAGACAAGAAGCAGCTTCATAATGGTGGCGTGCGGGCCAACCTTTTTCGCCTCCGGTTGTATTGACGTATTCGCTTTGATGTGGATGTCATTACCGATGGCATAAACATTCAGCGGTGCTACAGCGTCAAGTGCTATTAAAGGGGTTTCAGGGCTTGTACCGGTACGATTTGTTCGTAAAATTCGTGATGCTTAGTCCGTCGCTGTGTTGTGGCACAGGTACCGTGCCCGTCTTTTGGTCGAAGGTAGCCAATGAAATCGATACAATTAAATCAAAGATTTGTTTGGTTAGCAGCAGCAGCAGCTGTTATGTTCTGATCGCAAAAGCGGATCCTAAATTTGTTTGCTGTTCGTCTAGATGGTGCAGACGAACGAACGAGAATAATAAAATGTGCTCGTAGCACAAGCATCGCGCAATCTTGAGTTTCGAATGAATGTTTGTGCTACCAACAGGCTCTTTTAGCTTCTTCACACAATGTACACACTCACGATGATGGAATAATGTAATGAGGTTTATATATAAATTGAAGCAAATCATTAAATTATTCACGAGCGCGCTTGTGCACGCGCTCTCAAAAGGACACTTCATTGTTGCATTCGCCAGCTGACGATTGTTCTTTTTTAATCTGGATGCGTCATACAATGTGCGGCAACCGCGAACGATTGCAAGTTATTGTTTTACTGCTTATGGCAGCAATAAGACATTGCTTCACTTAACACCAACCCACATGTTCCAGATGTTTCCGAAGACATTATGACGCTACATGTTCCGCACAAGCAATTTATCAACATTGTGTGGGATACACGAATGTTTCTTTCTCCCTCTGTAAGGAGCTTTGTTGAGGTGGTATTACACTGGAGACATGGTTAATCAGAAAACTCTCAACATGATTAGGTAGCAGGAATCATTTGGATGATTTTATTTCCAGGTTCATTGCATCAAGGAACTATACGGTATTTTACCAACCAATACGTAAAATTGACGAATACGAATTGAAATTACACTTAAATTCAAATCAATTTCCACAATTGCTATCCAGCGCAAACACGAAATAAAAAAGTCTGCCGTACTCTGCTACCTGGGTAATTTTCCGTGGTTGTTGCATGATATGGTTGCTAAGATGATGAAAGTTTTATCGAGTATTATAAAATCAGCATTGCGCGCTTTAATCAAACCGAAATACATCCCCCAGTGGTGATCCTTCGTGGTCAACCGTAGTTGTGGTAGCACCGCGGCCCGTATCAAACGCAGCCGAGTGGCTTTCTTCTTTCAATGCTATCCACCAAGGGTAGCAAAGGTCCGTCAGGGTCGGTAGAAGTTTATTTCATGCGGCGACCGGAAAGTGCCGACCGATTCACGTCTGCAGGAAATTCCGTTCCGAAGGCCGACACACAGTGGGCTGCTAGCCAGCAAAGTATAATCCCTCTAATCCGGATTGTTCTTTAATCTTGAATACGGATCTGAAGAGAAACAGCAGAGCGAAGGACTTATTACATTCAAGATTATCTCTTGTACTGCTGGGTGCGCGATCAACTCTCGGCATAGTTTTACTTTGAAAGCAGGAATTCTAAGGTACGAAACCGCGAGCGGGGAATGCCTATGCTCTCACCGCGAATTAAGTAACTCCGGAAGATAATATACTGTCTTTGTGCTTTTAAGCAAGCAAGTACGAATTCTGTTTGCTTCCATCTCTTTTTAAAGTAAGTGAAGCGACGTAGCTGTTGCTGTTGAACGTAGCTGAGTCCTGCGGCGGTTCTTACTGGGTCAACTATTTCCTGCATAGATCCTGAACGGAGGTTCCGTAAAAAAATTAGATAACCAAAACAGTAAATAGTTATTGCAGCAATTTAGCAAGCCGTTCTTGCCGGCTTCCGGTGCCTTTCATAAAGTTCGCTGGAATTAAATGGAGAAGTCATTAGAATGAAGCCAACCAGATCCCGCAGCTCCTAGTAGCAGCTTGTACTGTGGCCTATTCAGTACACGTTTTCATAATTTGGTTCGAGCAAACCGATGTCGATGCTTAGTTCCGGTCCACTTTCCATTCCCATCGCTTCCTTCGGGAAGCGCAGCACGAGGCGAGTCACTTTTCCGCTACCACCACGCAACAGTCCGTTGTCGCCGTGGTTGTGTAATAAAAAGTGTCAGCTTTGGTACGTGCCTGGGAATCGCGTTTTCTGCCAACAGGAACATTTGGTGTTTCATCGTTTTGTCTGCTTCACCACTCTGCTGAAAACGGGACACTGGAGCGTGACGTTTTTTGGTTAGCATCTTTGCCCTGTCTAACCTCCCCGAGTCTAACAATGGCCTTTAGGCAATTGTTTGCCATCACGAGCTGTTCTCATTCTGTTTCTTTTCGCTTTGCTCTAGTCTGGACTTCGTTCTTATGAGCCTCATTTATCGTAAACGATCGACCTGTTCCACTGGCATCATCACAAACCATTAGAGTATTTCGTTAATCAATTGGTACTAATCAGTCTCTGTAGATATATGAATCGCATTAATCGAAGCCGGACGTTAATTGAATTCCAGCGCCTGACAGTTGATTTGTCCCAGAACCATTCTCGATCCAGCAGCTTCTCGTGCTGCTGGATAGATTGGAGTTCAAAGAGTTCAAACCGTTTCGGTGTGCTCGTCTCACTTTCTTTGGCCACTCTGGTTTCCTACAGAGGGAGCTGGTGTGCTGCCGTGCAGTGTGTCCTGAGCGCGACCAGAAGCTCATTTTTCGAAAAAGCTTCTCCGAGTTTTCCGAAGACCACGTGGTCCGCAAAGCGTGTTCATCGCTGCGGTCATCATGAATTCGCATTTGCTTCCGGCGTGAGTTACTGCAAGAATGCCGGTACTGTTGCTAGTGGTTCGCCAGTAACTAGATCCGGGGATGCACGATGAATAGTGAGAGACATAATTTCATTTTTCCTTTCCATGATGGAGACGCCGGGTACCCTGTCGATGGAAACGAGCAAACGAACTGCTATGCGCGATACATCAATTGCTCGGTGGTGGTTGTACGACCACTGGATTTATGGTTGCGTCTAGCTACCATGCCGTCAGTTTACGATGGCTTTTTATTTAATTACTCCCCTTCCCCGCGTCTGTTGATAGATGATTGATTTTTGTTGATTTTTGCGTGAAAGAGATGCAGAGGTAATACCGCTAATCGATGCGGTCCATAAGTGTAACTATCCCTCGTTTTTTAAAGGCATTCCAGCAAATGAGAAAATGTTTTATAATGGAACAATTGCAGGACGATTGAGTAAATCGCTACGAATTGAGACACAAATTCACGATGTGACAAAGAGCTGTGCTTAAGCTTATCAGCAAACGCGCGTGCCTGTACGCAGTGTACAGCGGAACTGGACTCACGATGTGATAAAAAGTAATGGTTTCGCGTCTCAACTTCCACGCACAATCTTCTTGAAAGCACTTAGTGTGATTGTTATTACATTACCCTGCCCTGGGGTCATGCAAAACTGGCAAACGAAGAAGAAAGAGAAGAAGAAGAAGCAGCAGCAGCACGAAACGGAACCACACGGACCGGCTCGACTGATGTGATGTTCGCTTTTCTTACAAGCTTCAATCTGTTGCTGGCTGGCTGCTACTAGTGGAGCCTCAGTACTAGTGGACCACATTACATAACCACTGATTCGTCCTACGATACCCCCGGCAAACGGACGAGCGTATGGGTGCCGCTATCTGTTGAGACAAAGTTTTATCCTGGGGCCCATTAAAATAAACATTTTACATTATTATGCCACGTAGTACAGCATCGGGCAGCATTGGCTCGCGGAAGCTCTCTCGGAGCGAACTATCCCGGGCTTTGATGCCTTAGGACGAACCGAAAATCATTAAATCATGGAATGGGTTTTGCGTGAATCGGGACCTCAATGGAACTCGGCAAGCAGGCATGAGCTCAGTGGCCCGGCTGGTGCACTATCACGGTTTGCTGGCTTACTTTGACCGCGCGTACGTTGAAAAGGACAAACGTGGAAAAGGCGCCTTTCGGATAAGCAGGCGGTGAAAATGCGGGACGCAACGGAGTAGCAGCCGGTTTCGAATCGATGCGAGCACGTGACTCGAACTCCCCGGTCCTCGGCCGCCGACAGGATACTCGTGAGTGGCGATGAGAGCAACATTCAACAGTGTTTGTTTACAGTATCTCCCAGGATCACGGGCGTAGCGAAAGATGTTGAGCTTCTGCTTCCATCATTGGCTGTCATCACGTTAATGGATGCTTGTAAGAAGATTTATTAATTTTTTCCTTTATCTTATATAGTTCTATAATTCCAAGATACCAGAAGATGTTCAAAACAGTTAAGAAGTTTGTCTGTAACAAGATCACATTGCGAAAGTCTCTGTCTTTTCGTGACGTTGGTGCATACCATCCCGGGTTCCATTTGAGACCACTCACTGCCGGAGCTTGTGGTGCACGTACCGGGGGCTTTTCTAGCTCCGCTAGGAGCCCCAGCAGCAATTGTAACTGTGTTGGTGCAGCGTATCGGTGGATGGGATAACCTAGCGATCGGGCTCGGGCGTCTTCTGCCAAAAGGCACGCTGGATGTCCCGTGACCGCACCGCCCGACAGTCGATTTCGGAACGTATTCTGCGTAACGCCGCGTTGCTGCGGCACGGAGCGGGTTCTGTTTTTTCCGTGTACGGTCTAGTGTCGGTTCCTAGCGTGTGCTGTAGGTAGAAGAACCTGCAATATTGCGGAAAATTAAATTGAATTAAGCCAACACCTCGAAGAAGCACCCTTAAAATGATAAGCAAACCTAGTAAAATGATAAGCAAACCAGTTGTCACCCCCCAAACATGTCTCAATCTTGACTTAAACCAACCTGAAAAGGAAGGAGAATAGAGGATGTGTGCCAGATGGGGTAGCATCACAGATAGGATGCTCGTTTGAAAAGTGATACAGATTGGGTAGATAGAGTGAGGTGTCGAGCCCGTCAAGACACTTTACTACTTGCCATCTGGTAGGAAGGCATGGTATTCCCAAGCGAAGCCCTGGCAAAATAGGGGGAAGTGAATAACGAAACCGGAAGCAGCTGGCATCGGACAGGCCCGCATCATGGTTGGCCGCACTTTTAGGCGAATACTGCTGTCCGTTGGTCACTACGGAGGGTCGGTCGGTGTCGGTGTGGAAAGTGAAGTGAAGTGAAACTAACATGGATTAATTGCATTTAACGCCCTTCGTTTGTCAATTGTTTGAGCTTTGTTTCATTGAGTGTTGGTGCTTATCACCGACGATTATCACAAATTACTGCTGGAATTTGTCGTTTTGCAGCCATCGACCCCCTTTAACCACTCTTCATTGTTTATGTAACAAGGGCATTCGGGAGATTAGAGGAAATCGCTAGTTACTCCATACAATGTCACACTTACTTGAGTTAGACAGAGGTTCAAACAGCTATCTTAGCTCCGTATTGAAAGCTCACAAACCAACTTGTTTGCCGACCTTGTTTTATCAATAAATGACGAGCATTGTGGAACGATGACGTGCACAGCGTAAACGAAGCGTTCACTGCTGAAACCAAAGAGGGCGAGTCGTCTTGGCGTCTGGAAATTCTTAGCCAGAACTAAGGATGTCAATATTTGGCTTCATTCCACCGTTTTGTAGATCCGTCCGCGCCCCGTGATAATCTGAATATTTTGCGCATTCTCGCACGGGAACACAAACTGTTTACACTCTTAAAGACTCTTTTGTCTCGGCGACAACTGGACTGCACACAGCTTCGTACCGCATAAAAGGGAAAGTTTTCTGCTCGTAAAGTATGTTCGCTTGAAAGGTTTTGGGGGGAGTAACGGAGGAATGGATTTTGGAACCAAGTGTGTCCTTTTTTTGGTTACGAGAGTTTCGAGAAAGCCCTCGGTGAGAAAAATGGGGATTCGCAATGAAAAAACTTTCGACATAATTTGCTAACCTTCCGGCTGTGAAGCGTACCGGGTGTGATAAAGCTTTAGCGAGGTTAAGCGAAGAAAATGAAGCCGTCTCTATTAATAAATCTTTCTATTTCCTTTTTCTACATTTTTTACCTCCTATGTGTGAATGAGGATAACTTTGAAGACAAACATTGTCTCGCCATTGTATAGCTCACTTGTAACCTGTGGTACGGCGAGATGAGACCGAGACGTATTAATCGCTTCGAATGCCCTTTTTCACAATTTTCCCACGGGACGGTTCAGTGTGGATTCTGCTCTGCTCCGGGGGTAGGAAAAGTGATTTTTTCCGCCTCAATGGCATCCCCATTTTCATGCTCAATTTGTTTTCTCTCCGATCACACGACGGAGGGCGCCGAAGGAAACCGTGTGACAAACGGGCAGGAAACCGAGGAGCGCAGTTATGACTTGCTTTTATCTGCTCGTTTGATCCATTTGTTCTTTTTCCCAGCGGTTGTTTGGTTAGTGGATCATTCCTGCTGAAAAGCTCGGATGACTCGGCGGGGGTCAAGAAAGTGGTCAGCGAAAGTGTAAGGCTAGACTTGGGGACGTTGGCGGTTTGCAAATCGAGTCGATAATGGATTTTTGCTTGGATGACAAACAACTTCGGTGCCAAGCAGTTAAAGCTATTTAAAGAGTGTCAATCCTAGAAGGGCAAATATCAATTGATACGATATCAAAATAGAGTGCCCGATCTGTGACCTTAACCCACGGATCGTGACCGTTGACGCGGACAGCTGTCATCGCTTCAGTGGTTGCTTTGATGAGAATATGCTTTATTTAATTGTAGATCTTTTCTTGCATATGCCTATCGCTTCTGCGATTCCATACTAATGATGTGGTCGACTAATTGGATCATTTGGAGTCCATTTAATGGCAGATTAATTTTACTACTTCCATTATTCTGCTTCGCTTGATCTAAAATGCAATTATGCGCGCAATGTTCACAGACACATTATTGTGGTGACCTACTCCATCCAGTGCTGCTTTCACTGTCAATGAGCTTGAAATGGTTTGATCAGAACCAGGGACGAAGCTAAGGCAACGAAGTGGGGGTTGTCAAGCGTCCCTGGAAGAAAGCAATGAAAGGTAACAATGGCGGCCTTTGGTCCATTTTACTTGCCTCTACATGAACCAGGGATGAAGCAATGCATGTAGGATCGAGATGGTGACGAGAGGCATGTTCGTAAAAATAAATGAATTGTTAAAAATGGGATTTGCTGGTTAGCGTTGCCGGAAATGGCCATAAATTAACCCTTCTTCGGTACCAGCCTTACAAGGCTCCAGTGGATTGAGGATCTGGTTGGGTCATGTTTGGAGGTTGGCCTCTAGCATGCATAAAAACGGTCGATGCTGTGTGTGCTCCACACGCCAGCTCCAGCATAGCAGTGAGATCCAGATAGGATGTGTGGAAAATGGGTGTGATTTACCATCCATTTATGGCTCTTGTGACGAGGGTTACATGGCGTTTGATTAGGAGTCGAAAAGAGAAAAGGGAAAAATCACCCTCGTGAATCATGCTTGGTTGTTGAGTCGAGGAAGTCATGGTCTTTCTATGGAAATTACAATTCCTGTTGCATTTGCTTTATTTATGAACATGGGATGCAATAAGTTCGGTGTTTTGACTTTATTAGAAAACACCGAACAGCTTGATATAGATTTTTCCTAGTGTAATGTGTTTCGCAAATTCTAAAAGCTACTCAAATTCCATTAGACAAATCCAGGATTCCAATCCAGAATTCAGAAAAGAAAGTATCGTTCACTTGAAATGATTGATTATCTACCCAGTACAATTCAAAGAGAATTTATGTTTTCGGCGAATAAAGGAGCCAAGCTTTTGGTTCCGTTCAAATGATCAGAAAGGTCCATTGAAGGATTGAATGAATTATCCCAATATTTCATCTTCGATTTCTCTCATCGATTTTTACCAGACGTTGGAAACGTTTGGCAAAACTAAGAAAAAACAACCGCGCTCGAAGGAAGGTGACGTGGTGCTGCAGGGCAAATAGGTCAAATGCAGCAGTCATGCGTGTCAGTTTCAGTTTCGGACGGAAAAACTATACAACTTTTGATATCAGTATGCTCCATTCGTATTCAAATTCGTTGGATTACACCCGAAGAACGGATACAGTTGCTGATTGATTTACCCTGGCATTCGTAGGAATAGCTTCTGCAAACAAACTAAGAAGATAAACCTACGTTTGATGTAATATTTTGTTTCTCCTAAATGATGAACATTGAATATCAAAGTTCCTCGTGTCCAGCGGCAAAATATGTATCAAGGAAAGGAAAAATGATCTCCTTCGGATGGTTTTGAGAAAGTGCAATGGTGTTGCTGGCATAAACTCCTCCCGGATCGTGTAGATAACTTTTCAGTAGTGAAAGGAAATAGTTTTTTCGTGCATCATGAAACAGTTGTCTGCTCGTTTTACATAGTTGCCGGCGGCATTTTCGTTGCCAGAACGAGCTTTTCCAAAAACTGCATCCACTACCGATGGCCCTTGAGTATGATGAGCGAGTATGATAGGACGAAACGATGTTTTTGTCGCTTCCACTTTCTTTGCAAAGAAACATTGCATTGCTGCAAGCATGGGAAATGCTCGGGCAGTGCAAGCTGTAGAATAGTTTCAGCGATGCTGAAAGTTCTGAAGCACCGCGAGGGGATAATAAAAGTGTTACTGGGAGGACGCTGCCATTTAATGTAATTTAGAGGTAAAAGAAATTTGTAACAAATTGAAATACACTTTGGTTGATTTTAAAAGAAAAATTGTTTCATTACTCTCATACATCAAATAACTATTGTGGATTATAATCGACTTTTCTTGGTTTATGTACTTAAGAAGGTGAACTCCCAGAGCTCCAGAACATCGTAAAATGTTATGTTTATGCACGAGCAGCCGCAGCAGCAGCAGTCGCGCGTAGTGTGGTGTGGACTCGTAAATTTTTACATCGTCACGATACAGGTAGTTTGCAGAACCCCCCTGAGGGCCAGACGTCAGTGTTGCGATAGCAGACTAGCACATTCCTAGTTGCGTGCACAAAATACGTGCCGCGTTGAGTTGTATTTTTGGTATTGTTATGGACTCTTTTGATTGTTCCGTCGGCTATTTCAGTGTCATCATCTTTGTTTTTTTTTTATTTTGGACCCCATTTCGCCAGCAAATCTGAAGGAAGGGGAGAATCTTAGCCACACAAACACATGCACACCACCAGGCCGGCTCGGTGAAGGTTATGGCCTGGATGCCGAAAGGAGCATTCTTTGCCAGCTTGGCGTACGCTTTGTGTGAGCTGCTTTCCAAGAGGGAAAGCTGCCAAAAGCTGGTCCCCATAAACCACGGAGTCGTACTAGAACACAGAACACCATGCTTGGTTCGCCCTTCACTTGTATAGGACACGGTATGTTCGTCTTCCAAGACGGATTTATGTTTTCCCCAGAGGTTTCGACCGTACGCTTTAAGTGTGATGGATGTGAGGGAAATGTTGCAAAGTGTTCAAGTATTCGAAGCAATCGACTCAACCGAACCTACGTGGCTATAGTTTGAGAGGACATGTAGCACGTGAGGGAAAGTAAAACATATTTTAAACTTTTCCATTTTCACTGGGCATCATGTGCGGGGAGCGTATGTGCTGCAAATATTTGAAATGCTTCAAAGCGCCCTTTTTCCGAACGGATAGCCATTCTTTCGTCATGATAAATGTAGAAAGTTACCAGTCTGGCTAAGCCACATGCCGGCTTAATTGAAAACACAAGCAATTATACTCGCGGTCAGCGCTATCAGCACAGACGTTTGGGTTGGCCAGTCAATAATCGTTCCAGCTCGCGCCCACAGTAACTCCCGAGTGAACCGGAGTACCTTTTTGTTGGTGAAAATGAAATATTCTTTCAATTCTTCAGCTGAAATGTGAGAAAGCAAGGCTCGTGAAATGCGGAAAAATGATCACTTGTCACGCAACATGCCCAACTCACGAGCACGGAACGGTGTGCCAAAAGTATGTTGAAGGTAGAGCGAATATGTTAAGCTTTCCTATCCGTGCTTCGTGGGGCAGCGATATTTATTTCCGCTAAAATTGGCTTTTTGAGGCAAAAAGTTTAGCGAAGAGAGGCTTCATAACGGTTGACGTTATTTTGACATGCTGAGGTGAGCGACAAATTATCCCTCTTTTGATCGTATACCATGGGTTGAATGTTGTTTTTAAAGTTTTCGGAAAAGCAGCAAAAACGTGTCGTTTGTAATTTGTTACGGTTTCCTGTCTTAGTGGGGAAGGAATCTCTCTATTGTGTTCACTGCTTTTTGAGTGTCTTTCTTGATGGACTGTTCCGCCCGCAGGTGATTGATTATAAATGGGAATGGTGCGTTTCGAAACCGCTCCGTGGTGTTATACAATAATGTAACTCGATTCGTTCCAAAAATTCATCGTTTTCAAATTCTTAGCTCGTGGACAGGGACTTGAAACGTAGCAGAAGCTGAATTAGGAGAACGTAAGCGACATAATCGATAAAGTCCTGACGCAAGACGGCGGTGTGTGTGTGGTGAAATGTGTGAAATTGAAGGCTAGACACACACACATACACACGCACACAAACACAAACGCATAGGTCCCAGGTCGTTTATCAGTAGATGGGGTCTGGGTCTTCGAACACGATGCAAGCAAGAAAACTCAAGGATCATCGCTTCTTCGGGGTGTTTCTGATCGTCACGCTTCCAGATGCCCCAGCCAAACCGATGGAGTTGGTTTTTAGAGACCGTAAAACGGGCCTGAGAAGCCGATAACCAAAGCAAATCAAACACAGTATCAAACAGAAGATTATCAGCTTTCGGGTAGGAGGCTTCATGTTTTGTCCTCTGGGGGAGGCGCCAGAGGGCGCAAGATTTTCAATTTGACAGCAAACGTTCGATGGCCGTTCTTCGTACGGAACCCATTGAATGTTTCGAATGGCGGCTGAGGTCGGCAACCACATGGGAAATGTAGCGGACAAGCAATGAAAATCGTAAGCTGAACCCGGAATTCTCCGGTCTCGTGATATGCTGCGGCGAGAGTATATGACAGTCTCACGTGAGCGTATCGCTGACGGTGATTATAGGGCAATTCGTGTCCACAATCTTTCTTGTACGATGAAAAAACGGAATGAAGTCGTACACGGCACCTGCTGAGAGAAGGTACCAAACGAGATACTAGAGAAAAGTTGCTCATGTGTATTTGTTATGTGAAACTCAAGTTAAAGTTCATTCCAAACCAATCTTCATTCCAATGCTCATATCAATGTAAGCTTTCTGGTAAACCGTTGACACTAACAATATCGAAGTTAAACGTTCCAAACAACCATAAGCCTAGCTAACAGCGGAGCTAGGCTCCCCGGTAATTGACACCAATAATGCCAGTATCCACAACGCATCCCGGTAACAGCGGTATCCGTTGTGGTGTGTTGTTGTCGGCATCGGAACAGTGTCCCCTACATCTACATTCCCTACCTTTGGGAGGAGAGGGAGCTGATTAGACGCTACCGGTGCTCGGTTGAAAATTGTCTGCACTACACATGCCTTGGTACCTCGGTGTTACCGTTGCGTCGACCGATATTGTGGGCATGTTTGTCACTAGTGCCCGGTGACACGTTGGAGCTTTGTTCGTGCATTAAACAGTGCACTTGGGATCGGCAGAGAAGGGCACACCGGTGAACGAGCGTTGTGCTCGCTAGGGGAAGGTACCTGCACCTGCACTTGCATCCGCTCAGCAAGCAACAGGACGATGTCACTGGAAAACTAATCTTTGTTGTGACTTTTCTGTATCCTCGAGCCTCGACCTACATCCTGCGCACACACACACACACACACACACAGCAGGGACACACGCCCTGAGGTGTATGTTGAGGGATTTTAATTAACAGACAACAAGGAGGAAAAGGGAGACTTCCGCCGAAAGGTGTTTGTCTGATGAGAATGAAAGTGCCTGCAGTGTGTGGTAAGATAACAAGACCCACTTCAGGAAGCTCACTAGGGGGGGAACTGGTTAATACTTTTCGAAATGAAATATTCCATTCCATCGTTCGGTGTTTGCTGCGCCTCATGGAAATGGTGGAATGTGGCTTGTGAAGGAGAAAAGTTGCGACATGGCTCACATAAACCGACGATTCTCGGTAACGCCCCGGAAGCACATTAACAAGCATTATGGCATTAATGGACGTGTCATAAAAACCCGAGCAGCGTTATGCTTGCACGTACGTCTGGGAGTTCGTGAGAGTGCTGCAGGGCTTACATCTTGGACGCCTTATGATCCTACTCTCAACTTTGAAACGATGATTTAGATGCTGATCCGATAAGCGTATGAATGGTATGCACACCCAGGATCATACCGTGAGAGAAAATTGATTCGTACAAAATGGTTTTTGGGCAATGGTGGGCATGACTGCAATAAGTAACATAATGTGTTTCAATATTTCATTTTGTAGCGCATCTCGTCCTGGTACAATCTGGCGTTGAGTTGAGTCTGGACACAAATCAATTGCAACTGTGCATATCAAAAGAATCCTGACAGCACACAATTCGATTAATTCCTCTCACGCACACACACAAACCTCTTCCTTGGTCAGAATACCAAATCTCGCTTCCAATGCGGATGCCTCTTTTTTACTCACCGACCATCGGACAAATAATGCCGAATTCTCAAAGGATCGATTGAGATGCCGAAACTACAAACGAGAAAGAGAATGAGAACAAGAAAAGGCAAACTCGACAGAAGCTTTGCACGGTTGCTTTTTTGTCTTCTGTTCGTTTCATGCGACTAGAACCTTCGGTTACCGGTGATAGTCTACTGTTATCATCAAAGTGAAATTTGTGATGCTCCATAAATTCGCCATCTGGCTGGACGGAGCTCATTTTGAAGCTTTCGAGCCCGAGCTGAAGGAGTGTTCGGAGCGTCAGTCGGATAGTGTGTTCAGCAACATGGAAGACGATAGACCACCGGCTGGCTCGGAAACCGGACCAGTCCAGTTATTGAGTCCGAGCTCCATCACCGATAAGATTGCCAAAGGAAAGTAGATACGGGGGTGGCACGTTAGGATCTCTCGGTGTTCAGTGGCGTAGCATGGTTGCGTTTGATTGACGAGGTCAGTTATTGGCTTGCGATGTCTTCCTCAATGGCTTCGATTTCTCGTTCCACACTGTCCGATGAAAGAATGAATAGAGTGAACGGAGAAAAGGTCGAAAAGTTTATTGTTTTACAAAATGTCATTCACTGGACATC
>NC_064875.1:70648467-70665967 GCF_943734745.1 Anopheles darlingi
GTACATTCCATGCGTACGATGTCGGGTGAACTTCTGCTCGGAACTCAGCCAGGACACCCGGATTCCTTGTGTTCTGTTCATTCAACGGACAATGACATCTCCGATGAGTTACCGCGTGACCGGAACATGCGCAATCACGTGTTGCGCCTCGTTTGATACTAACTGTAGAGGGTACAGGTTAATTCAATTTCGAAAATCTAAAGCATGAAAGCTCAGATCGCTTGCAAAGCTTCAACACAATTGAAACGAAGCTTTCGTGAGGACGCACGAAAGTCCTTTAGCTGGTACACTCGAGGGGGGTAAAGTGCTTAACATTTTGAAGGTCTCTGCCACGCTTTCCATTTTTCAAAGAAGAACTATTTTCAACACATGCTTGGCATTAAACTATTTTTAGCTTCGATGTAGACGGATGGTAAGGATTACTTGGAGTAGTGATTGCTATATATATATATATATACGTAACAGCGAGCTAAGCCGTGGACTCATTTGCGTGGTATTATTGATAGTTCAATTTCATATTCACCTTTTGAATCTAACGGGAGCGCGTGAGAGTGCGGGAGAGGGTGTATGATTATTAATTACGATTTGTGTTGATTCAGGCCACCATTCATCTTGAGCTGGAGCTTGAGCTAGCGAAGCAGGAATGCTCATGATTCTGTATTTTCAGCGCAGGCCGTTGTACCGCTTGCCATGAAGGGGCCCGTGAAAGAATGTTCATATTCTTGGGCTCCTTTGATGTCAGTGCTGCATTGATGATAAATCATTCATACGATCTTTCTTCAGCCGGATTTGTACGAAACCGGCAAAACACATTGTGACGCGCACCGAAAACCTCTCAAGCTGCGGTGCGTTTTACGTTTTTGTATGTAGGTTGGGATGTCGATTTGGATAAATAATTAATGCAATAAAGTTTAAGTGCGACGCCTTCAGGAGGGGACATATGCAAATAGGTTCATGAAATGCAAAAGGGGTCTAAAGGGTAAGAGAAAGAGAAAGAGAGAACGTTTTTTTATAGCTTCTAATGCCGTTGTTTGTTGTTGTGTTCTGTTGACCTCAAGCCTGGAAAGCAGACCAGAGCTGGCCAAGTGAAAACAAAGGCGCACCGGTATTGATCCATCTACAAGAAGCGGCTGCATAAGAGAAAACAGAAAAACGTAAACTCGAGAGCCCCCTGGAGCAGTGTGTTGTGAAGGTTACATAGTCCTTCGTCAGCTGACGTCCAGTTCGAAGAGGGAAAAGTAAGGAACCTCAACTATAATCCCAAGGTCGGCATGCGGAAAAGGTTTGGGTTTCAATCGCACTGCTTAAGTGCTATTTGAGGTATACCAACACGCAAAGGACCCATAAAAATTGATTATACATGAATGAATCTTGAAGCCCTGAGACCTGATTAAATCTGAGACCCTCACTCGAGCGTTCATTATAGCAGACAGCTAATTGAAGCTATTGGATCGATCGATTGGGCGATCGATCTAGATGTCTACCGAAAGTTCGTAGCTTGTGGTTGGTTATCGGTTCAATAATGAGCATCATTATCTTGTAATGTCTACCTTTCAGAAGAGCAGCTGTAGAGCGATTCTTAAAATAATATAGAGACATTGCACTGAAGAACTAAGAATCTTGTTCTCCCTATTGTAACCCTGTGCAAGGATTATTTGCTCGTAGAGCAGGGATCTGTCAACATTGTTGCATCTCGGCAAACTCACACTCATCTGGAAGATGTTTTTCGAACAACATGATTTTTGCTCGGAAAATGTAGAACGATGTTTGCATTGCGCTAGGGGTGTATCAGTGCTTCGCTTGTTGTAGGTGAAGATCTTTATCCACGAAGCGTCTTGACAGGGAGCGCCGTGTTGGTGGAAAGAACAGAAAGGACAAGACTTTGTGTTCGCGAAAGAAACAGCTGAATTTGCGAATAATTAACATCGTGTCCCAGTGCGAGAACAGCTCTTTGCGCCACACCATTTACACCGGAATGCTTTTGCGTTTCTTGTATGTTGCTTGAAAACGAGCCGAGGGTAAAGACCGGGCCACAATCAACCACACCAGAACAGACCAGACCAGACCAAACCAGACGGGCCGGATGGTTTGCTATCCGTACCATTCCAGCAATAAATTGAGCGTGATACCGTTCCATGAAGCAGAAGAGAATCTCACTTTCGCTTTAGTCGCTCGCTTGCAGTGCGACGAGATCCCAAAAGTCAGCATTTAAGATTCGGCGTCTGTGCACTCCGGCAAGTATAATTGAATAATATTTTCAATTTATTCTGGCAATTAAAATCAACTTCAGCGACGGTGTTGCGCCCCGTACAGGATCGAGAAATGTGCGCAAGGCAGCATCTACCAGAAGCCAAAGTCATTGAATCCCGTGATCGACGGTTTCATCTGACGCGTTCCGCAGCCTCCCCCCTCCCCACCCCCGTTTTCGAGGCAACAGGGAACTTTAGTCAAGCGACATGCCGCGCCCGGCATTGTTTACATTCTGCTCCTGCATTCAACGTTTATTTACGAACCTCGAGGCGCTGCGCCAAAGGCATAAAGTACCTCGCGAGTCGCGCTAGCAGCAACAGCAGCAGGAGCAGCGCAACACATCACCAGCACGTCTCCATCAACGGTACACTGGAGCACCACCGGTTCAAGCAGCTGGTACGGAAGACAACATAAAACATGAACGCAAGCAGACGCAGATGGGAGTTGTTGAAGCGATCATTTATCGTTCTCAGTACGGCTGGCTGGTCGGTTTGCGTATTTTCCATAATCGATCGTCTTCGACATCGCGCTTGGCACGGGTGTTATCGTGGCCACCAAAGGGGTACTTGCTGTGGTTCCAACGCCGTGCAACGCGATCCATCCTTCCGTCCGTGGACCGTGTACGAAGCGTGCACGAAGAGCAAAATGCAAAAGTGCGAGTTGGATCATAATTTTTAATTAAATCTTGCCTGGATCATTAAACCCCCTACCTGGCCGGAGCGCACAGACTGATGAGCAAGCCCACGATGGGGCCAGGAAGTCTTTCACTGGTACAAACAACGTGCCAGCGGTTGACGTACGAGCGAGGGTAATTTTTAAACATTGTCGAGCACGTGCTGGCAACCCGATTAATCGGAGAACTGGACCGTGAATGTTCTCGGATTCGCTCCGCTTTCTTCGCTTCAACCGATGAACAGGAACCCGTGGTACAGGCCGATGCCTTGTTGCAGGGTAAATGACTTCCTTTCTTGCCTGACAGCGTGAAATTTCATCGAAGGGATAATGTAAGCACTAGCGCAATGCCTTCTCATCAGCCGCAGCTGTTTCCGAGGGAAGGCAACAGGTTGGAAATGTTGTAACCATCCCCACTGCCGCCACCATCACCACCACCACCACCACCACCACCTGTCGTCATTTCTTTTCTGCACTGGGCGATGTAAAATCTTTCCTACAGCACAAAAGCTAAACACCAAAGTGTCGATAGATGAAGACGTCCGATGTAATGCTGCCTCGAAATGATCAAACATCGTTAGACGATGGGTACGGGACTTGATTAGTTTGCTAGCCGGGGTGTAATCGATGCTGCTTGCGAAATCACTTTCAAAATCGATTTCGTTCCCTTTTTTTCCACGCTGACGCTGACCCAATTATCTTTCCTTCAAACAGTCTTCCTCCTTTCCTGGATTAGTTTCTTCTACTAAACTTGATGCTGAAGCATGTTGAATTATGTGCCAATAATAGCAAGATCTTGTGAAGCGATATTTCATGAAGATTCTTTTTACAAAATTTTTCCGCTAAACCTGATTTTTTCGGATTTAACAAGAGCGTCCTATTGAGCCTTCAAATAAAATAATCGGAAATCCTTTAGTCAGCAAGCTAATAGTGAGAGGCAATTAGCGCTCGCAATGTGGTATACGTACACACAACTATTTTTAGACCTTATTTTACATTTTCTTGAGCAAACCATATGATTGAATTGAGGCAAGATTGAAACAATACCATGTAAAAGAAAATTGATTGATGAAAAGTTCTTAACAAATAGAAAGATACATCGAAATCAATTCATAGACAATCCAAGCCACAAGTAGATCATAAACCCATGCAAGTGCGGTGTAAAGTTTTTTCGGGGTTTCATCGCGTAATTATCGTACTCATTTTTACTTTTACGGTTACTCCCGAGTTCAAAACAACGAACAGCGACATACTTTTGGAGAATCGCGGCTTGCACGCGGATTCTAGAGGTATGTTTTTTCTCCTCAATTCGTTGAGCGGGAAAATATGTTTTCCCTCGTGTGCAATGGTCTCATCTCGTGGAAATGCTCTCAGTTTTCCGATTTTCCCCGAAAAAATACCAACCATCTGTTTGCTCTCTCTAACCGTGCCTATAGCTGTCTCAGCTGATCTGATTTTCTCGCACTGGAGTGCGTCCTGAGGAAGAGAGAGATATAGCTTTTCATATCATCTCTCCTCCATAATTTTGAAGACGATTCCTTAAAAGTCTTGCACGTGAAATCGAAAGCTTGCCAGAGCGCGCTTTGCCCTCTTACCCGCACCAATAGAGTTGCCTGTGACCTCCACAGGACCACGGTCTGGTTTGTGCGGTCAGATGTTCCAACTCAATGTCGCTCGCTAACTAGATATCATCGTTTCATTCTCACTTCGGCGAATGAAGAGAGCGAGCCAGAGCCTCCAGAGCATGTTAGAGCGTGGCCATGTCTGGCTTATACTCTGATCGTTGTGCTTTAGCCGATTCTACCATCTACTCGTGTTCGACAACACGATTCAGCCGGTTCGCATGCTTCGTGCGTCTCTTGCAACATTCAGTTGCGATCTCAACGTCCTCGTGCACGAAAGCGGATTGTGCGTGTGTGCTGTACGTGCTGAGTGCGTTCGTGCGTTTGCGATTCACTTTTTTTTTTGTTCTTTTCGAATCGTTCGTTGAGAAAAACCGGAAGGACACGTTTTGAGGTGTTGTGTCAAAAGTTTCGCTGCTACTCTGACCGTTACCCGCCTCCTAAAAACCATCACTGTCGACTGTGAAATTTGTTTGATAGACCTTCGTCAATAACCGGAATCGACCGGTGGCGGGTTTATTTCCAGCTCGTCAGCCCGAGAGGATAACCTTTCCGTATGGCGGAGAGGCCGGAATCGAAAATGTGCATCTCTTCGTGCCGGTGTCGCCGTCATGATTGTGCTGTTGTCGCGAGGCCGGAAGTGCCATCAACATTTTTAACATCCGATCTCTGTGAATAGGAACTGCGGAGGAGGTCCTCCAGCATTATCGGATGCTGACGCTGCTAGAAAGGTTCTTAAGCAGGATCCACATACCGGAGGAACTAAAGTTCTGGAATAAACCATGGTTTATCACAGCTTGTGTTATAGCAAAGTGTTTGTTAATTGATTCAAGATAGTAAACCAACTCTAGATCGTACTTCATCTCAATTTAATCTATCGTTTTATGCGTTCATAGCTCACTTTTAGTATCCTCCTTTAATTGCCTTGTGGGTGTGTGGGTGTGTGTGTGTGTGTGTGTGTGTGTGGGTGCACAGGAGCTTCGTGTAATTCGCGTAGTGCACACGTTTTGTAGCAGCAGGGCGACTCATTTGCCATGGAGTCTTGAATCTCACAGGTTCTCTGTGATACGGAGTGACCGTGTTATACAGTTGTAGATGTGTTTATGGGTGCATTGTGTGTATGTGTGGGTGTGATGTGTGAGTGTGTATTTGTGTAAAATCTGGAAAGTGTGTAGAACGTTGGCCGTGATAACCCCGGAGATAATGCAGCTTTAACGTTCCGATTGCCCTTAAACCGTTACTTACTACAAGGGTTTTTGAAAATTTGTAGCACGCCAACTTCAATTTGTAGAACTCTTGAACCGTACATTGTAAACACCAGCTCTGCTCAGCCTACGGTGGCTACGGAGTCTCGAGTAGATTGTCTCACTGTGAACTTTCTTATGAATAACCAGGTGATACTCAAACAGCATTAACGTTTCTTTCACGCTCTTTTGTTGACCTTTTCTTTTATAACACCATCAGAAGTAATATTAAAAAGCGAAGAAACGTTGAAGTACCGTGCATCTCCTTCCGAACCATGCGCCTCCTTCGATACCACGCGTCTCCATTAGCCAGCCATTTGAGACACAGGATCCGATCACCAAATACGATTTCCGGCTCCAAAGTTGACTCAGTTTATCCTCATCTGAAACCTTTGTTTTTTGTTCGTTTATCTTTCGATTTTCTACATCGAAATCTAATTCCAAAAAAGGGAAGGGCACAAAGTGCCACACCGCACTTTAGGCTTTATCAGAGTTGTTGTAAGGCTTGCAATGTCTGGTGTTGGATGTTACAGTACCTGACATCAGTTGCCTTTCGATGCCACTTCCGGAGCGCTGTGTATGCCGGATGTGAAAGAAATGGAAGCGACAAACCGGACGGTAGGGTGAGCTCGGTATCCCTTTAATCTATCCACCTGCAGTGGTTCTTTTGCGAACTCACTTGCCATATCTTATCTGTTAATATGAAACGAGTTTCTGCTTGATTTTGAGAACGTTTTAATATAGCCACGAGATCAGCAAAGCATTGAAGTTCTCTGTCATGTTTGACCTTGACACAACAAAAAGGGTTTATAAGAGGTTTGGTTCGCAACGCCTCTAAAACGGCGTTTATTGGTTTTGAATCTCTTACGCTCGCAGCTAAACAAAATCCGTTTATTCACGTTGTGGCTCCGACACTGACATCGAACGACCACGACTTTGGCTAATGCAAAGGTAAATTGATGGAACGATCGCAAATTCTATTAACGGCAGAGCTGGTTGTGCAAACACGCCTACTGAGCCCCGTAACCGACAGCAACGCTGCTTACTTGGATTGCCCTGTTGTCGATGGATTAGAGTGACAGCTATAGAGAATCTCTGCACTTTAGTCAACGATGTAATGAGGACATGTTGATTGACAATGATCCTTAAGGCATCTCATTTATCTTTGAAAAAATAGTCATAATCATTAGAGGATGGATCTATTGGTTTCTCCTTTTCTTCTCTTATGCCCAGTGGGAAGAAATACTTGCTCGATACCATCTCTCTATACAGGATCGATTTTGATAAACGGCTTGACTCCAACACCCTCTGGATCCGGCCCTGTCCTGTCTAGACTTGCGTGATGGAAATCGGGATGAATAATATACGAGGACATATGAGAGTTTCCATCCATTGGATTCTGACTGCGGGCCTTTCGGGATGCCATCAGGTCAACCGAAGTGAAGGTCCCTACGTAAGTGGCTTTCCTCGCTATCATCGAAATAAATAATCAATATATCGAAAATGAAGTCAATATAGACGGCGGCATTCAGACACTGTTCACACGGTACGAGGTGGGGATTAAAACAATGGGATACGCTTTAGTGAGATGAATATTTTATCATAGTAACAAACGGAGATAACAAAAATAGAATGCGATTTTATCTAGCACCGAGTTGTTGTATTGAAATTTTGTTTCCATTCGCTCCACCATGCTCGCACAGATTAAAATGAAAACTACTCCCCAGCCTCCCGCTGAATCCAACCTTCGAATTAGAAGGATTCTGCTCGTTGGTTTTAAAATCAATTTTACAAATTTGCATACCCATACCGAATCGATTGATCAGAGCTCCCATTTCAACTCACTGCTAATCCACCACCCTTTGAATAGGCAGCATTGTGTTGGCATATGGCCATCTGGGTTTTCTCTCTTTCCTTTGTTTCCGGTGTCTCGCTAACACACACACACACACACACACACATGAATGTCGTATTCGGATCGTTTCCTCGCATCGGTAGTGGAAGTTTCCATTTTCATAAAATGTCACAAGCGTCCATACGGTCGTAAAGTGGACTACTACTCGTTTCTCATATTGCTGGACACCCAAATGGTCATCGTGTGCGCAAAGGGAAGCATTCCCGGGGGAGCAATGAAAACTGAAAATTTTACGACTTCCTCCGGTGCGGCACATCACCGAGCCGATTTCTGAGAGTGAGCTTCGTTAAACCAACACTGCGTCAGGTGGTGATGGTGGTGCTGCTGCCGGTGGGGTCTTAGTAGAAATGTTGTGCACCAGATTTCGGGGGTATGAGTCCGGTTGAGTGGTCTGCATGCGATTGGCGGAGGCAAATGACCTGACCACACGGATTGGCTAGTGGACCCTTTTTGAGGACAGGGGGCATAACATACTGTTACTCTTGCTTATTTCAATTATTCAACGCAGGGACACAAGCATAATGAATGTGTTTTTCAATGTTGCGTTTGAAAGAGTGCCAACCCAGGGCTCATAATTCATTACAGAAATGTTTGCAAAGTTCAATTTGAGATACGAATCCAGGGGGGATTGTGAAAAAATGCTTCAACATTAATGATCATTGCGTGACGTCCCCATGTTGCTTCTCTTTCAAGGTAAAAGGAACTCAATAAAACATTCGAGGCCCTTCAAAGGCGAGATTAATTAGAAACACAGCACGCACCTCATCAACACTTTACACTTCTCGTCAGCTCGAAAGGGGAAGTCAAACTTTGACTCAATCAACGCCAGTCCCACGTGGACCGAAGTTACCTTAATATGCTTCGCAGCAAAAGTTATGGTAGTTTCAATTCTACCTTTACCTTCACCGGTGCTTGATCTTTCTGATTCCATCTGGTTCTTTTCGGAATGGAAATTATTATTTGTTGAAATTAGTCAACGAATGTTTGTTTACACATTTGTTCGGACAAACGGCCCGGCTCTGATTTGCCTGTCCGTTCAATGAAAGATTGCTCCCGAAGCCCGAAGCGCAATTCATTTGTACGCGGCTGCTGTTACGTTGAGCGCCATAAATAACTGGACGGTCGACTGGATCGTCTCAGCATCGACCTTTTCCGCTCCCTATCCAATCGCCGAATCGATCAAGTATTTACATTCCCGGTGGTGGTGTTTTGTACGCAACCATTCCCGTGGCTTACCGCGGGAGAGCCACCCGGTGTGGCTTCGCATGGTCGATGCCACAAAATCGTCCATAAATTACCCGTTCGCACAATTCTGGACCTCAGGACCAGACATCCAGTATGTGCGCCTGAGTGTGTGTGATTGTGTGTGTACTTTTGCTAAAACTCTACGTGAATGGTGTCCTTGTAATCTCCTGCGGCAAACGGTTTTATCTGGTTGTTCAAAATGATTCAAGGACAGGAATACATACTCTTTATCGCAAAATGAAAGGTATCGAAAACGAAGCAACTTTCAACAGCCATTACGTGTAGCTACTCCAACGGCTTTGGCGATGGCAGCACCTCACTGAGTATGTGCCAGAAGATGGTTTGCGATAGCTTGGCATTAGGAGTACGGCGCAAAACCCAGTAAGCCGTGTAAGTAACTGTCAACTTGTCCGTGAGCCGTCAATTTCAAGGCCAACTCGATCGATCCTAACAAGAGATGACGTTCACGTGCCACCAAACAATGGAAGGTAGTGCGAACACAGGGAGATACTCGCGTGAACCACAAACAGCCAATGGTCCATCCTTTACGATTATTATCTCTATATCCATCTATCCATCCATCTATCACACACCATTGTACTCGTTCGCGACAAAAGTGAAAGTAGAGCTTGGATCCCCTCCCTCTCCCTATGCCTAGATCATGGGTTTCGATGTGTTCGAAGCAGACCTGTTCAGGCGGGCCGACAGGACTACGGGACCGCCTTAATGGCTACCTTGTTATAATCATTATTTTACGATGTGTTTCTCGAGCATCGAGAACTGGTTCCGCCCATTACTGATGGACTTTTGTGGTTTCCGTTACCACATAATCTTATCCCAAAGGTCGGGGCGTCGATGCTCCACCACCATGCCAGACTAACTAACGATCTTCTTCTCACACGGTTCGAAGTCGACGTATAAACAAATCGTGATACATTCACGTGCGGGGAGAGCGTGCAGAAACAGAAAATGTGCTACATTCAGCACTAGCGAAAACAATCATAATAATAATAATACGTAATTGTGCTAATTTGGGTTTGTAACTGGCACTCGAGTGTTCGTGTTCGAGGCGCGCCCTCGCCGGGCCAACCCGGATGGACGAGGTGGCCTATTCATTACACACGATACACGATACACAATTGTCGACAAAACATACTCCCCGGATACACCGGATGCTTCCGATTGTAAGCACATGCAACGCTGCGGGGGAAATGCGCGGAAAACACATTTCCCAGTGAACAACATGTCGTTGTCGGACCCGGAGAGCCCTGCGAGAGTGTACCAGCGCTGTGTGCCAGCCGAGATCCGTGTACGCGCACCATCTTGGTTCTGGCCGGATGATGGTTTTTGTCGTGCAGCACCATACACGATCGCGAATTGTTATTTTCGGCCAGCTGATTACATTCGCCACTCCACCAAGACCCCCCTCCCCTCGTATTGCCCGTGTCGCGCGTCAAGAAATGGAAATTTCACTTCCTTTTCTTCCCTCGCCAAACACCACAACGAGAAGAAAAGAAAGAGTCCTTAATGGGCTCCTTCCGAGAGTCAACGATTGAACGCGTTCCGAGGGAACTTATTTCCAAGAAATTGATACTGCTGTAGAGTCACCGTTCTGCTTGCGTCGCCGATTTGCACATTCGGATGGCGAGATGGCGATACGGAAGATGCCATTCCTTCCACCAATCCTCCCTTGGGAAGCAGTGATTTCGTCTAACGTGTTAACGTGCTGCTCCTAAGCTCTGCTACATTTCGCACTCAAGAGCACTTGGCATACGAACGCACACACACACCCGGAATGGTGAAGTAATGATTGTGATGGACCCTTGGGTGAGGGACGGGAAAGTTTCGAAGGAAAATCCCCAAAAGGATGGATTGTTGATGTGTGCGCAGAGATGGCGGATGCTGTCGGTGGCAGGATAAAGATTTCGTTGTTTTCCCACTTCGCCTCAAGTGCCCGTGATCGGATTGAGTGAGTCAGCAAGTGCGAGAGAGAGAGAGAGAGAGAGTGAGAGTGAGATATTGTGCCGGTGATGTTTAATGATGAGCATTGTGGCAAGATGTGGAGCTTTTGTGCAAACTTCAGTCAAGTGCGGCTCAAGAGCAAATTTATTTGTAATTAATTTATTTATTCAAGATAATGATATGTCTACAGCGCTACAATGTTTCACAAACCATGGGCCTCGGAGTTGGGCTGACGAGTTTGGAGAAGCGGTTTCGGTTGTATGCGATTTACCGATAAGGAAACGAAAAAAGTAGTTAACCCCGTGACCGCCACATGTCATATCACCGATAGAGAGAGAGAGAGAGAGAGAGTGAGAGAGAGAGAAGGAGAGAGAGAGAGAGAGAGAGAGAAAGAGAGCATGGAATTCCTGTCTGATCGCAAACCACTTCCGGTATTTCGGTATTTTTAGGGACAAGGGATAAAAACTGGTCAGATCCTTTCATTAGCCATACCCATATTCCGGTTCAGGCCCGCGTGTTATCTGGTCCTTGACCGACCAAAAGGTGAAGTGGAAATGCTGCTCCAGTGGGACCCTCTCATGGTCGTTAGTGTAACCTATCTTGGCGCCATCCTTCACCTGAACAACTTTAGGCCGCATTGAAGCGTGTCACATGTTTTGTTGAGAAGGGGCTGCCAGAGAGACTAGAGAGAAAGGGCTGCCAATGTAATTGTTGTCACCGAGAGAATGATCAGATGGTAGGTCTAGCGGCAAACGAACGCCAACCAATCTACGGGCGTATAAGTGAGGTTACAAAGTGAAAATACAGGCCATAAATTTCCCAAACGCATGCCCATCGTCCTTGGGACCGACGGAAATTTACGGCTACATAGCGGTGAGAGGGTCGTGCCGTTTGGTGTGCGGTTCATCGATCCTGAATGGGCCACGAGCAGGATGTAACGAACTTTTCCCTCTTCCGAACATTCTTACATCAATCAGCGTTATTTACAAGCTCCGCTCAACGAAGTCCAAGCTTTTTGGCCAACGGGCAGTGCCTTTCATTTTCAATTTTCGAGCAATTTTAAGCGATTTTGTCCAACAGCAAACACCGCAGGCAAACACAGCAAAGTTTCTTCAATGCCTCATAAGGGCCATTCAGTGGAATTGGATGTATGTTTATCAAAAGATCGGCACCGGTGCCCCTAAGATTTGTTTTCAATTCACCAAAGAGATCCAAAGAAAGAAGCTCATGCCTTGCAGCGACAAAGCAACTGGCTTGTCTCGCTCAAAATGGAATCAGTTTAATTATACATAAGGTAGAGAGCGATGGAGCACTTAACGTACAACAAAAGGGTAAAGAAAAGCAAAATCCAATCTCGCTCACAAGCGTTCGAGAAATGGCAGTTCGGGGCAGTTTGCTGACCACAATGCTACTGACAACTTTCCCTTTTTACTACCTTGCGGGAACTTAAAAGCAGAGGAATAAAGCAAACTACAGACCATCGAGTGGCCATCGAGCAAGGTGCGCTCCGTTTTATCACGTTATCGATCGAACGAACGCACCACTGTCCGCGCTGTCCGGAACTCTGGCCGCCGTAACCGAAGAACACAGTAACCGAATAGTATAAAAAAATATTGAAATACCGACCGCAAGAACAAGGATAAGGAGGCAGTCGGTCACGGTAGCGAAATGCCTGCTGGTGGTTTAAAAATAAAATCGTATATTGATTTTTGTCCTGCTACCATTATGGCTGATACGAGTGGCCTGGCTACTGGCTTGTGTGATGTGAAAAGTTGTTCCAGGTTTCCATAGGTTTGGGAAACATATGACTAATCTGTTTTTCAGATAACACGAAACATGCTAACAGTCTGCTTAATTACCTTAAAAGGCTAGCGGCATCGAGTGCACAAATGTTTAGCAGCAATTGCCGGCTGCTGTCGGACGCGAGATTTATCAACGGCCAATCGCACCGGTGTGTAATGACGCGCTCTAAATTAATGAGATTATTTGCGAAACCGCTTGCTGGCCGCATTTATTATTGGCCGCACCACCTTGCAGCGGTTGACAATACGCCTGCAGCCAAGAATCGTTGAGGTGGGGAAGAGTTTTGCGATGATTTTAACTTAATTATGTTTTCCATTTCAACGCGAGTTCAGCATCGGGACTAATGCACAATGAAGCTGAAACATTCCATCCATTTTACACCAAGCACCCTGTGCCCGGGTGCAGCATCGTTAGTGTTCGTTAATGCATCACTGCACTGCGAAAACCATCGGTGAAACCAGCAGCGGCAGCACGTATTTACATGGGTTCTTAATAATGCACCAACCGGTGCCCAAGCTCTATCCTCACAGTAACGAGAAGCACAGTATGGAGCGCTTTAAATCACGTTAATCGCAGAACGATTACACGAATTCAATGGTCTACAATTCGATCGTTGAAAAAGGGTGGGGGATTCGAAAAATTTATCACCAAAACGCGCTTGTTGGTTGTATAGTTGGGGCTCGCGCATTCGTTAGCCAAGTATCGATCCGTGACGTGGTATGGCATGGATGGGGTGAGATTGTATGCGTAATAGTCATCCGGAAACACGCTCGTCCCAATAGCGAATCAAACACCCGGAATTGCAATTTGCCCTGTATATGCCACGCATGCCAATGCGACGCTGACGCTATGTCGACAATTACGTTTGTTGAATTGATCAATCGGTTCCAAATAATAAAGATTGTCCGGCACGAATCCTGTCTTTCGTTTACGCTACGCGTTGACAATTTGCAATTGGTCGTATAATGTTGATCTTTCTGATCATCGCTGTCCACCCCGCTGGTGTGGTTTTCGCTGAACTAAAGGCGCATGGAAATGACGTTTTATTGAATCATAAAAGTTTGGTGGCAAAGTTAATCATCCCTCAAAGTGGCTCGTTATAAATGAACTTTTTTGTCACTCAGTCCCTGGCCCCTGCTCCCCTACTCCACCCCTGACGGGGTTTCGGTCTGCGTGCCTGGCATGGATGAAGAGGACCCTCCGCACTTTTTTCCGTTTTTGCTTTTGTTCGTCCTGTCCAGACGAAAAGCCAAAGATGGTCAACAAAGTTCAGCTGATAATAGGAGGATTAATTGTTTCCCACCAACCTTCCGCATCGCGGTGGTAGGCAATTTGGGGTACCTGAGAAGAGCGCATAAAACAGTTTCCGTCCTATAAATGGCAGTGTTTATTGTGTTCTCTCCCCCATCTAAGCGGTTATCAATTAATATCTCGTTCAATAACTTCTGTACTCGCTGTCCCAATAGAATTAGATTAAAGAAAACTTTTGGAATGTCCATTTACTTCAATTAATAGCATAAGATAGGATATGTATTGTAATAAAATTAAAGAGAGTTTCCCTGATGTCGCTACAGAAAAATTTACTTTTCCATAAATAAAACGCCCAATGGTTGAAAAGACCATTCATCATTTCGTACAATTTAGTTGGCCTATCCTGATGTAAAATAATCAATTATTCGCAAGCACGTACAGACTATAACTCATTATCATAAAAGAGAGGGTAGAAAAGGTTTCTCAGCTCATGAGGTATCATCATTTGAATTTTAATTCTCCACGGGACTTTCAATTCTTTCACGGGACATTCCAGCATTAATCTGCCAACAACTGTATTGCTCAAACTAAGCAACCAACCGAAGAGTGATTTCTAACCTTCTCTCGGTATTGATTAAACGAATACCGATCCTTTTTGCATATTTTACCATTCAATAACAAAGTTTCGGCTATGTCCGTCCCAATTTCAAGCATGACCAAGTCTCAATAACACTTTTATACAGCTTTAAAACGCAACCTGCCGATGAATCCGATACCACTTATCTGCCTACCTTTCGAAGATTCAGAAACTTTCGCGTAGTAGAAAGTTTTCTTCAAATTAACGCTTTCCCGATAATAGCAGAAAGGGCCGCCTCCTCTTTTCAGAGGATTCCTTAGCTCGGGATTTGCAGAACTGACCAAAGGACCACGATCCGATGCACCCTGAACAGGTCACGACCAATCATAAATCACGGATTTCCATTCTCGGACTAGAGCTCGACCCCGATGCTCTGCGAATGTCGGGCATATCCGAGGCACATCCGGCCTCGAGGCTTCGGGCCACCACACACGCGGGTGGCCGACTTTTCGTAATCGTACCAGGGCGCAGAAACGTAAGTCCTGCACTACGGTAACGATTTTGAATAAGAAATTAACAAACTGATATATTATTTATCAATTCCCATCTACGATGGATTCTGCGGGTTTCGCATTCCCTGCCGGAGGTTGCTAACGAACTTTCGGGTGCTACCGCGATCATCCCCGGGTAACGGTTATATCCGGTTTTGTACTTTTTCAAGATCGTTCCGGAGCTCCTTCTTTCAATCGAGATTGCGGTAGCAGCCGAGGTTCTTGGAAAGAATTTCGTGAAGCACGTTCCTTTCAGCAGCACAATCCCCGGTGCTTCTGTGATCGTTGGATTGTCCCAAGTGGATCCAAGGTCCTTATTATGCTTGCCTCCCTATCAAGAGTGGGCTTCAGGCCACCGATCCGATGGCCGAGTTTGTAAGAAGGCACTCTCCCGAATTTGAAGCAGTGTGTCGTTCAAGAGCCACCAGACAGAACAAAAATGCTCGACCAAAGAACATTGAAATGCTGGTTTCATCCTCAATTGCCCTCTACCTGAATGACGAATTTTGTGCAAAAGTTCTGCCACTGGCTTTTGTGTGTGTGCCGAGTTGGAATGAAATATTTGTCTCATACTGATGGACATGTATTTGAAAGCGAACCTTTGATATGTGGTAGAACACCGTCACGGTGTGTGTGTGTGTTGTCGAGCGCTTTTAACTTGGCTTTCTTTTATTCAAGAAACGTTCTTTTCAGTGCTCCACTTGAAAGTTTCGTTTACAAACCAATGCTAAAATGTGCTTTCGCCACAAACATTCTTGAATATTTGAAAAGACAGTAACTCTCGGTTATGGAACTTCCTGCGCATTCTAACAAGGCTAATGGCCATTAAATAATGATGATAAAAGCCCTAATAAATGCCTCCGGTATAAAGTAACTTTAGTAGCCGCTTCACTGGCTACGAAAGGGAACCCTTTTAATTTGCGGTTGGCATACTGTCTTCACTGAAAAGCTCTCGCAATCTCACGTAATCACTCGCGAGAAGTACTTCCTGTATGAATCCTGTCTACTTCTGCCCGCACCGGGACAGGACACACAATGGATGGCGAAGACTTAGTCAATCACTTTTCACGCCCGAAAACAATGGAAATCCCGCTGGAACGCCATGAACGGGCGCCGGAGGTCATAGTTAATCCAGCCCCCGGGCCTAATCCTTTGACGGTTCATAAGTCGGTTTCGGTCGCTCAACGGAAGTCAACGGTGACAATGAATTGAAGGACGAAAATAATCCGGGATTGGATTCGGGCCAGGGCCATCGTGATAGAACTTGAAAATATGAAGCACTGGCCTACGAATAACGAATCTGTCACGAACAAACCGCGCTCTTCGGCTCCGCACTGGGACTACCAGTACGATTCTGATTACCATGAACGACGACCGTATGGATATGCATAGTCACATTCGTTCATGGTTTACTGGCACATGAGATCTTCATCAATAGGGTGCTGATCATGGGAACGTTCAACCGATGGCGTGTGCGTTGTTTTCCGAGGCAACACGCTTCATAGTAAAGCTTTCCGGTTGGATTCTGGTTCCGGTTGGCGCGATTAAATTACCACTGGACCACTGGAGCATGGGACAAACACCGATCGGCACCTTTCCGTTCCGTTTGCTCCGATTAACAACATGCCACCAACGGTTACTTCGGCAATCCCGACTAGCCAGTGATTCAAATGGGCCGTAATTCCCAAGGCTTAGGTCGTCACGGGTGCCATGGTGTTCGGTGTCAACGTTATTGAATCTCGAATGGGTCCTGTCTCTACCAGAGCATGTTTCATCATTACGTTGCTCATCGATTTTGTCACCACCACTCCCTATCCTGTGCCACCCTTTGGGCTTTGGATATTTGAGCAACGACCGTGGTTCATTAATTTTGTCACTCGAATTGCCTACGGTAGTAGTAGGCACTGAGACCAACAAACACCACGACAGACAACAGGCTGATGTTGCTCATTGGATGTAGTGGTGCGTTGGTGATGTTTGTGTGATGATGCTTTGCTATCCATAATGGTACACAGCGGTGGTCTAAAAATGGCTGTGACCACCGCTGACCATTCGTGAAGCTATCTCTCCTAACATATGTCATGACGCCAAGACTGCCGCCTAAGCGACAGCAACCAATGGATCTTTGTCTCGTCTAGAACACCGCCCGCTGCGCAGATCATTGCTAGTGACTCACCATAATCATTGGTACGGCATTGGTAGGACTTTAATAATGTGTTCTTCGATGGTCAAGCGAATAAATTCAGACTCTAGGTCATAGGCACACATCAGTACGGTGCCGGGAGGGGCGGCAAGAGGGATCATTAAATGGTAAAGCGTCTGGACGCTATTTGAAGCCGCTTCATTTGCCATTTGTTTAGCTACATGGTATGATAACAGTACAGATAGAAGCTGAAAGACACCAATTA
>NC_064875.1:70670967-70673467 GCF_943734745.1 Anopheles darlingi
AATTATGTGATGAGTTCGAAAAATGTTGGCATTTATTTCACTTCACTTTTGCTCTTGGTTGTGCTTTTGATTCCTTTGACAAGATGACATCTGGAATGTGATAAACGCGTCTGAAGAAAGGGGTATTGATGATAGTCGCATGTTTCATTTATAACCACCAATAAGAGTGAACCTTCGCGAACGCCTTGAATTTGATGGAGCCAATGTCGTTTTTGTAGCTTGTACGGCTCAAGTGAAAGAGCTATCAGCTCGCCACAAACATGTTCCTTCTGCACTAGCTCGTTGATTGTGCTAGAACTCTGGAAATTAATGGTACCTCCGTTTATACGCCAAAGTCATGTAGAACACACATGAACCTGTACTTGGTATCCAGTACGTTTCCTTGATAGATTGCTCTCACGATCTTGGGGAGGTTGTAAACGTTCCAACGAGAAATACAATAAATGTCTCCATAACAGGCAGACTACCCCGAGGGTATGACTATGACTTCTAGCCATGTAGCTTCAGAAGTCACTTCGAAATAGCCACTTAACAGCATCTTGATGTCCCTGCGACCAGGAGATCTGTGACGCTAACCCTCGTATGCATGCTGCTTTGCTGGTAACTTTCATTGATCTTTGTAGTGATATTTCTTCTGTACATTTCTGTTCGGCGACGGATTTCTTCTAACTCAGGATATGAGAAGAAAAAGAAAAAATAGTACAAAATAGAAAACTGTTCTCACGCATTTCTTCACACGCTGGCAGAACGGGTCACGTTGGGTCTATCCAGGTCTATTCGCTTCTGTTGTATGAGGCACCTCCAGCCTCGCACTCACACTTCTGATTGATGTCATGTATCGCAACCTGACACACACGCCGCCTGCTGCTGTACAGTTTGCGTTTTGGCCTTCCTTTTTTGTTTGCTCGAATGATTGTCCAATGTATACTCGATGGTAATGCTAAAGGAGATATCGGTGTTTTCGAGCGTGCAAAATACCGAATGTAATCCGGCAAACGATTGAACCGGGGCCGTATGGAAAGCGACATCCGGCCTGGTTTGCCATCTTCCATAAAGAAAGAGGCAGCTTTTTCCCTGTAAGTAGAAAAAAACGAATATGAAGTGAGTAGTAGCAAAGAAATGGTAACCATGGCGACTCCTGGTGAAGTGAAACGTGCCCACCATGAATGTCACATAACTGACGATAAATGTCGTCATGGTTGACGGAATCGAGGAGACCCGAAACCATTTCAAGGAACAGCGAAACATTTTAAGTGCAGAAATTGTGAAGTGCTTCTTTCGCATACCTTTCTTAAAATTCCCTCTGTTACGTGCGTCCAGTTCCAGTGAACATACCACCGCTTCAGGGCTGATGAACTTGTTTCAAGCTGTTGTTGGTACTCATTTCATATTCTTCCGTAAATTCGCTCCAAGCTTGTTGTATACACTATTCTATAGGGAACCACAATTCCAGCGGATGTAGAAAGCTACCGAAAAACTAAAATGGCTGGAAAAGGTTAACATTAGCTTGAAACCGCCGGCAGCTCGTTCAAACAGTAATGAAGAATGTACGCGAAAGGATGGCTAGTGATATGGACCCTACATTCACAGCGGCTACTACACCGTTGTTCATCATTACAACCCCAGGTGTGGTTGAGGAGGGACCCATGTGTCAAGCTGAACCACCCTTTCCCACACACTTCGTTATCCTTTGGAGCATTGAGCGGAATTGCTCCTTTCTATGCATAGTGCACTGGTACCGACATAAAAATGTACCATTTTTCCTCGTTCATTTGTCCATGGTATTTTTTGTGTACCTATGTATCCCGATGAAACACTAAAGAAAGCCGTTGGCAAATAAAGCTGTGAATTATTAAACGGCACGGGTTGGTCGTGCGGTGGAAGATTTTCGTCGTCGTACATCGTTTCACTTTGCTAAGCCTCCCTCACGAGCGTGGGACGCATGATGGGTTTCGGGACCCGCTGTCCGCTGCATTTCTGTCCGTAATGGAATACGAAATACGACCACCGCACAAATGAATATTTATTCATCAATTACCCGGAAAGAGATGCCCGGGACAGGTTTTTGGGACCATCTCGTGTGCCGGGTTGTTTGATTTTAATCGGCTTTGCCTCGGCTGGATCTCTAATTTATGTAAAACGATACTGTTCCAGTCTTCGCTTGGTGGTATTAAAGCCCTTTTAGCTGCCGTGCTAGCCTCTGGCTGTCCGAGTTCATGAAGATATTAACCATACACCGCAAAAGAAGTGCTAAGCTGCCCGAGAGCAAATCCGACTAAATCAAGTTACCACCGACACGGAAAGCGAACATGGAGATGGGAAGCTACCGCAGCTTCTTCACTTTTAGACACTTCTTCTCTGGTGCTATTTTACATTTCCAGTAATCACCGCCAAGAGCGGCGCGCTGAAGCGTGTAAATCCTTTGATGCATATCAAAAATTCATCATCAATCAAAAACGCTCTGGCCGCCTTCATGTGAATGGTGGTGGTTGTGCCAAGG
>NC_064875.1:70680967-70695967 GCF_943734745.1 Anopheles darlingi
AGTAGGTTCAGCAAATGGCTACTCGTGTTTCGCCGTTTACTCACTTTAATACGTTGAAAACTTAAGCAAGTTGTTCGTCATGGAAATCTTTAGCAAACTAAACTTACCATTTGAGATGTTGTTGGATGAAATGTCCCCCCGTTGGTGACTCACAAACACTGCGTGATGCTGGACCATTGGATAAAGCATCCAAAAGCACCCAGAGAAACGGTCCATAGGACATGCTTGCAGGTTCACTTCACGCTCGCTTTTCATCGGTCGCTATTCTGCATGGTGGTGTCACTGCAGTGCTTACTTCGTTCCCCAGGGTAGTCCGTGTGTCAACATTCTTTGCCAGTTTGATAGTCGCTTGCAGCAACCCGGCACCTCTTTTTCTAGCCATCCCTTTTCCTTTCCCTTTTTCTTTCGCACTCTTCTCTGCATGATGTTTAGTATGCATGTTTGATGTTTCGTATGTGCTTCCTTGCGTTATGCTGTAGAACTGAACGATGTGAAGGTGTAAAACAAATGGTCGCCAATGTGTTTCTATTTCTCTACTTTGTATGTTTACCTGCACACACACGTGCGCGCATCTGTTTGTGACAATGTTGGTGGCGTGCTGTTTGAAAAATAAATATAACCAACGTGGCGTGGTTCCTGTACCTCCACTATACCGCATCATCCCATCACTGCATCAACGGAACCGGAACTCATCATCTTCGCTGATGACGATTTTTTTGTCGCTCTTGGGATGATCCCACGTTTCACGCTGGCTCGGTCGCTGAACAAACAAAACACATACACACACAACGCGGAAAAGAGCAGCATGTCGCTTTTCTTCTTCCGATTGCACAATCTGCAGCGCGAGGAGGCGAACAAGAAGCGCAAAAAGCAGCAACAGCAGCAACAGCAGCGCCAACGGCAGCGGCGCGGTGCCAAAGTCTTCCGAGGTGCGTCCTGCAATTCTGGTTTCAGCCACCTGACGCTCGGGCCGTCGCGACTCTTCGAGAAGACCCCCATGAGCCCGTCCGACAGTCTCGACGAGATCGCGCTCCAGATCCCAAGGTATTTATCACACTTCCACGGACCGGACCTACCTTTCCCCTTATATCCTTTGCATGATGATGATGATGATGATGATGATCGCGTATAACCCAACAGCTGACGTTGCAGTTGCAGTCCATTCGCTCCACTTCTGTCCACTCCTTGACATCTTCCTGTGTGTGTGAGTTTAACACATACCCTCTTCAGACCAACGACCTACGATGGAATGACGTCTTCGGGTTCGTGTTCGCGGGACGCGGGTAGGGAAAGTATAATGTGGCCAGGACAGTGCGCCGTTGGTGCCAGCTTCTTCACGCTTAACTTTCCGCTGTAATCAAAATTAAGTTTGTCAATTTTTCCAATCTCTCTGCACCTTCCGCTTCTTGCGTGTTTTTTTACGTTTTGTTTTTGGGATTGTTTTGTCTCTCAAGTTTTCGAAGGCCCGGGACCTTCCGGAATCCACGAAGTGTTTCACTTGCCGCAATTCGGTCGTCCTCGTCGTTTGTCGTAGTCTGTTGTCGTCAGTCGTCGCTGGTCCACCTAGAGACGTTGCGCGTTAAAATAAAATTAATGAAATTTTCTCATTAAAAACTTTCGCTTTTCTTAAAACAGTTTCATCCGCCATTATCGCTAGCTGGTTGGCCCTGTCACCGACGCTATCATGTCACTTATCGCACCACTTCGGTCTTCGCAGGAATCTTTCAAGCCCGGTTTAAGGCGTATGTGACACGGTTTGAAAATGCCAGAATTAACATTCGAATTCAAGCTTCCAATCGATAGTGCTGCGGTGCAATGGGTTGTCAATTCCAATGAAACTCCCTATACGCAAGGTTTCGATCACTCTTGAAAGCATAAAACTTTATACTATCGTTATAAAATGAATAAACTTTAATGAACGGATTCCCTCCGGTCGTGCTGGTACGTTCCAGTAGTTTTCCATTAGGAAAATTAAGAACTTTGTCCGCATCATTGCACACACATTAAAGCTGCACTTCTTGCCGTCTAGCTGAAGCTCTTGCGGTGCGAATGACTCTATTTCGGAGAAAAGTATGGAGGAGAGATGTAGAGCTTCTTCTGTGGTGCATCCAACATTCTGATGCAGATGCCATCCGATTTTGTAATTACGTTAGCTTGCGTGCACCATTAGACACCCATCTTCGTCTCGACTCTCGACCATGCAATCGGTCTGGGATAGTTTCAACTGACCATATGCACTATTAGATTAGACTCGGACATTGTACGGTTTGTTACAATCAGTCCGAAATTCTCTCTCTCTCTCTCTTTCACTCTCGCTCGTTGGAACTTTATTTCCAGCACGTGCCTCCCCACCTGTAAGGCCTTCAGCTATGGGAACATGATCATGGGATCAATAGAAGACTTACAATTACTAGAAAGCATGCGTCTCACATCGAAATCCTGTTGCAATCATTTTCCAAACGTTTCCCAATGGGATGCTTCATCAGTCCGGGTATTGGAAATTATATTATATTTCACATAACAGTGTCGTCTTTACCGATATAGACTATAATTACACGCTTTGCTAAACCCACAATCTACATAATTACATTCTATTCCTATCGTCTACTGGGACTCTCGACGATCAGAGCACCGTAGTGTGTTGTTGCCGGCAGCGAACCCATTTTCGAAGAAAAGTCACAGTTTCGTCTCATTTTTTATGAATATCGCAACATTCCTTCGCTATTAACTTCACCACAACGCTGAGCGCACCGTTGTTGACCGTGGCAAACCACATCACAGAAGCGACCGCAACGGTCTCAGGCTGGAAAGCCACCATCAGCCACCACCATCACCATCACCGGCAACGGCACCGTTTTTGGGAAGAGGGGGGGCTGGAAATTTGAATCAAATATTTATCAACTTACTCAGTTGTTCTTCTCCAAAAACGACGACTCTGACTGTCGCTTACGGCACCGGTGCGTCACCGAGAGGGCCCCAGGACTGGCTTCCAAAGCCTTGGTGCAACACACTAGTGGGAATGATTCCGGGGGAAATAATGAAGCAACCAACAAACTGAAACAGAATCCATATCACTTTCCAAGGTCCTGAATAAACATGGCCCCACGATGGCACCCGGTGCTCCGCTGTCCTCCGCTGTGTCATGTGTCCGTGCGTGTGTTGGAGTGTGCTCGCCGCTTTCACTGTTATATTCGTCTCTTTAAGCGGCCACCCTGTTTTACGACTCATTTACGAAAGGATCGTGAGGCCAAAGTTGGTGATGGCGAAGGTCAGATGTGTTTGTCTTCTGGCGTCGGCAGCACGAAACGATGACGAAACGAATTTCGATTCCACTGTCGTCAACGGGATCTTCACCAATTTGAAAGCTAATGAGATGGCCGTCGCACCCATCACCCCACCGTTTATCGTTGGTTTTTTTTTCTTCGCTTCCTTTTTATCACTTGCCCTGTTGCCCGCTGGTGAAGCATCAAATTAACATTTAATCGTAATTTTGCATGTTGCTCAACATGTGACCTACAATAGTTTTTACCGAGCGCTGGACAGACAAAAAGTATTCCTTTTCGCATGTAGTTTCTGGTGATAATCGTTATCGACTGTAAGGCATTAGTTAAAGCAATAAAAAACAGGCGGCAGCATAACAAGAAATTGTAAACTCACCACCTTCTGTTATTGGATTTCACACTCGCCGTATGCGCCATTACGAAAACCACTAAGAACAGGTGTTATGGAGGGAAGAATTACTTCAAATTGCACCACCAGCAACACCAGTATACAATGCTAGCTGTGCTGTATGGAACAATAAGGGCCATCGGGGCCATCGTCGCAGAGAGAAGCGCATAGTCGCTGCAACTAGGCGTTCTTTACAAAAACTCTCCGTTCCAAATGTGCTGCATCAGCAACAGAACCCTTCAACGGCTTTCTTTTTTTGTGGTGAAGATCGCAGCAACCTTTGCGAAGAGGACATCGAGTGTACGGTTACGATGGCGGGAAAAGTCGTTTCATTCGTCTAACAACCGGATACCCGAAAGCTCACTTCGATGCTCTCGTGTTTTAAAAGCTCGTAGCATAAATCGGTTTTCCCCTTCAGTCACTCAGCAACAATTGCTCCTTCGAACGCTTTTACGGCTATCGGTCTCAGTCACACACCACGGGTATCCTTTTAAACGTAAACAAAGCGCTACCACTAGTGCACTCTTTCGTTCGTGCCGCTACGAACGCGATGAGCCCTCGGGTAGACGATTAAAGGAGACGATGCGTCTTCGCTAGTAGCCGTAGAACAGTTAAGCACAGTGTTTGAAGCTTTTCTAGCCCAGGCACCCGGCGCTATTGCCACAACAACCCAAGTAAAGCTCGCACAAGACCGATCCTGCAGGACACGAAACACGGTCGAAGCTTACGGTGCATGGGAACGGCGCAGACTTCCATTGGCCTGATAAGGAACACGATGCATGATGCCGTCTCTGTTCCGTGATATCGTCATCATCGTCTGCCCGCAAGCCAACCACCTTCTCGTCTCGTCGAAAGCCCCAATCGGAAAATTGTCTCGCGTTCTGACCGAGACCGCTCGCATTACCAGTTTTCAGTTGCTAAACGACCGTTACCGCGTTAACAGCGGACACATATATGCGCGCTATTCTTCGCCTGCGATGTGGCTACATCGGTGCGCCCTCAGTCTGTGCGTGTGTGTGTTTGTGTGTGCGTGCGCGTGTGTAGAAACCTGTCCGGTTGCCTTCAAATCGAACGGCCGCTTGCGATGGCGGAGATCGATCAATTAGAGGAATTAATATTTAAACTAACAGTCAGCCTCTAGTTTAGTGCATCGGAATTGAAGGATAATATGTGAATCCTACGATATCGCGTCGGCAATCCTCGAAACGTGTTGAGCAGAATAACACAGAAATGCTTCAGCACAGCATCAATTTGGAATGAAATTTCTCAACCGACGGTTTCACGGCATGGCTCGGCGTTGGATGCCGCAATGCTAGAATGGAATAAAGCGAGACCAAGCGTACAAAAGCAAATACCATCAACCTGTGATTGTTGAGCAACTTTAAAGCAATAGTAAATGAGTAGAGAGGGATAGTAGAGTAACTCTAGAAAGAAACACCGAACATCTCACTTCGCCTTCGTTTTTGAGAAAGAAAGCAAATATAGAAAACGTCTCCATAAATCGAAGAACAAAACTAGTGAACAGCATCAAATGATTCATTTACTGGGAGGGTACAGAAAAATGGTCGCTCGGTGGGTGATATCATGCTAGTGAAACTCGTTAATTGCTCTATCTGTCAACTCATTTGGTTAACTCAGACCGCATAGGAGTTTATCGATTACAATTTGGCAATCGCGTCCCAGCACGCCACGTCAACAGCAGCAGACGCCTTTCCTGGCTGATATTGATTATGCTCCGTGGTGGTCGATAACACGAGTTATCGGTATCTACTGCTTATCATTACCCAGCCGAGCTAACTTTACGGATAGGCGTGACGTCGGAAAACTGTGGCCATCATTGGTACCACGTGCAACGCATCCGTGCAATAGTTCCGGACGTTCCTAAAACGTCGCCACCAACCTCCTAAAACATCGAAAGTGGCTTAACTTACCTTCAGTTTCATTCGGTAGTGGATTGTGATTAAAGAAATTGAGGAAAGTTGTCCTCGGCATTAGTGAGGCAGAATGGTTACTGCGATCGCTGTGGTTAATGTTAATGTTGTGGTGGTTAAGGTGCTGTCATCAAGCCCAACACAATGCTGTTCCATTCCGTATGATGTGAGTGCAAGTGTGCGTGCATAATAGTGCGTGTGTATGTTTGTGTGAATGGGTGTGTTTTGGTGAGATTAGTGATAGTTCTTGCCGTTAATTCGATCGGTGCACTGGTGTGAAGGTGTCGTGTAACCCAAAAGCAAATATTAGCAAACCGAAAGTAACGAAACGAACAAATTAATCAACTAAACACCAAAAGCACAACAGCGAAACGCTACGTAACGAGAAACGCAACAAAACGGAAACACCCTCGGAAAAACAAGCCATCCAAGCAGTCCAATGCCCCAAGCACGGAGCAGTTCATCTTCGTTTCACTGTCCGGGGGAATTTATTATGGCAGCAACCAGTCGCTACTCATCCTACAACTGCTTGACCTCATGGGATTCATACGATAAAATACCAAGGTTGTTATTCGTTGACTGTATGGGGGATTTGGGGCAGTTTTACAATTATTTCTAATCGATTTCGAAACTAGTTGGTGGTTGAGCCTCTGAAGCCCTTAAGGGGGTCTCCATCAACGTCACACCCGGGTACGATCGGCGTAACCGCGCAACGCTTCCTTGTAATCGTAGTCAGTGCCAACAGCATCAACAGCAGGACCACCACCATAATCCATCGTCGTAATTTTATTGCAAATTGAATTCACGCCTAACGAACGTTGACAACAGCTCGCGTCACTCTTCATATAGTGGAGATTGTGTCCGTCTACTGGAGCGATGCCACCATTGCGCCTCAGGCGCGCCTTCCTCCTGTGCATGTGTCATTTCCCATAATGACCAATGCCTCGATTAAATTTTAATCCACATGAGAGAACTCACAATCCTATCGCTATTAATAGCGGCAGCCACATGATGTTACTCGCAACAGCGACAACAGCAGCACGTTGCTTGCAAACCTTCACAAAAACGGGACCACAAAAACAATCCCGTTTACGATGAATCATGGTTCAGGGGATAGGAATGCCCTTTCTTCTTTTCTTCCATCCTACGTAGGAGCGATAGTTTGTTGAAAAATGTGCCATAAACCTATCCATCGATCGACTCACAAACCCCTTTTTGGGAGGACAACTATCGAGAGTCCTCGCTCACGAAGTGCAAGTTTATGATGCTGGTTCTCAGCACAAAAAAGCGTACTTCTACGTGATTGTTCTACAAGGAGAAAACACAATGTTGAATTATGCTTAACGAAGATTGTAAGATGGAGCAAAACTAAACGAAGCGTTGCAACATACGGTTGGGTATTAAATTGGTCACATAAATTCTCCTGCTCTCGTTCATCCTCTTTTCTGACGTAGATTCTGCTGCATCAAAATCTCTGCAGTGATGTCGACAGCCATCGGTGCTGTTCGCGATGTTACTGCTGCTGCTGTTACAGCCTCTGTTGGTAAAGTTTGTGTCACCAACAGTTTCTACCGTCAGTCCAGATGAGCTGTACGTGTTTAACATCATTCTTAAAGTCGTATCCTTTACAATAAATTCGAGCGTTTCCTTCTTTCCTCTAAGTCAGCGATGACGTTACGAAAGTTTCTAAACAATTTCACTTTGAACCACCTCTCGCAGTCCAGGGTACGATCCACATGATACTCATAAAACTGTTCACCATCGTTAAAATGCGTTCCCAAAACTACTACCCTCCAGAGTCCAAAGCAGCATGCTGTGATGTTTGGTGACATAAAAAAATGTAAATCAAACGCCAACTTTCACCAACTTTTATACCAAAGATATCACCAGTGGAAGTGGTGTAATGCTGGTTTCGCCATAACGTTGGCTCTTGAATGTTATGATCATGTTTAAAATTTGATTTTCTCTTGTGACCAAACGATCGCCTGCAGATTCTCGCGGATTGGCAAGGTGGTGTGAAGCAAACTCTAGTAAACTCTCAACATCATCACAACCATCGAGGCATGGAAAATGTGGAGTTTGACTGCACCATGCCGATGGGCAACTGTCTCTTATCAAAAGTTGGCGAAATGACCTGCAATATTCTTAATTTGGAGCCAAGCCCAGAGATTGCGCACGAGTTCGGGCGAACAAGCGACCGACAGAATGCGGTGTAATAATCAAGCCAGACAGGATCCGGGAGAGGCGTGATGCGGACGCATTTCTGACTAATGATTACTGTTACACATCTCTGCGCCATAACGCACCCAGTAGCCCATGTGGTGCGCCACATGGGAGCCACACCACTGGGTGTGGTACATTACGCGCCATTCCATGCCAGCGGATGGTCTACAGTTGATGGCCCGTCCCCTGCTGATTTGTGGCTGGATTCTATTGTGAACATTATCAGATAGGCCACAAACCTACGGTACCGCAATCGCCCCGAAAGACTGTGTTTTTGGAAGTTCAAGGCCAAACCCGATATACAAGCTCAGCGCCAGGGCGATTGTCGGCCCTAGTGGGCGCCAGTGCATTAAACAAAGGAAAAAGGTTTTCTCTTTCCGTTTTTTTCTTTTTTCTACGCTCCAGCAAATGAGAAACCCCCCCTCCCCTCCCCGACCGAAAAGCGATTTTGCAATCTACGTGCTGGAAGTGTACAGCACACGTCGAGATCAAGAAACGAAGCTAAGCATAAGATGGAAGAGCCAAACAGAAAAAGGGCAAAGAATGTAACCTTCCGATCCTTTGGTTGGCTCGCTGGTAGTTGTTTGAATTTCCCCAAGGACACACAAAGACCAAGATTCATGCGTGCCATGGTTGTCTTTAACAAAGAGAGCCGGCACGTTATCCCCTGTTCGGTGACAGTAACTTATATTCAATTTTACGACCAACCACTTACGCTACTTCCGATAGCCCTTTTGAGGCCAGAGGAATATGCTCGTAGAGCCGCCATGATCGTAGAACACATTTCGGAATAACAACTAAATCGTTCAAATTAATGCGTTTCACATCTACCGTTATCGATCTACCAAGTGAAGACGCATCATGTCTATGTGCTCCATATCTCGGCTGGGCTAGATGCTGCCTTTGAGACAGCCAACCCACGCATGGCGCCCATATGCACACGAGATGGAAATTTACATAAATGCTGAAGCACCGGCTTTCTCGGAAGCACTCTCCCTCTCTCTCTCTCTCTCGGTGCGCCATCTTCTGCGATGCCTGGCAAAGAAGAAGGTATGTCACGGCCGAACCAGACACTCCCACCTCTGAGCTTCTCCTACTCACATTCCTTCCACCTTCAGCCGTCGTTGCTAATCGTTTAATGCGGCACGTGGAACATGTTCTGTGGAAAATCCGGTGGTCCCAGTGGTGCAATGAATCGTGTTTCTTATGCGGAAATGAAATCTAGCCGTGTAATCCTTCCGAGATGTTCTTTGATGCTCCCCCCCCTCCCCACCCGTTCCCGGTGTGTTGACAAGCATTCCGGTCTGTCCTGGGGCCGTGGTGCTCGCAAACGGTTCATAAATTGCGCGCCGTGTCGATCGTTCGCTCAGCATACAATACACCTGGGATCGCTGCCTCTCGAACTCTTCAGCGGTGCTTAGACTGCAACGGTAACTCCATCCTGGTCCTGAAATGATTTACTTTAATGGAATGCCTTAGTACTCTTTTAATTAGGCCATTCGTTATGATGCGCCTGTTTAATATGGCGCTCCCCGGACCATCAGCAAACAAGCAAACAGTCAAAAAACGCCAATTTACATCCCCAAACAAATTACTCTTATTATTCCAAAGTAATCCGAGCACCCTCGCCGGGCTCGTAGTTCCCGCGCACCATTTCCGACCATCAGGGCCCACGGTCGCGGATCCCACCGGGGTTGTGTGGCGAGGAATATTCGCATCGCGACCCCATCACCTTCGGTGCCCATTAGCGTTTTTGGGTACCCTCCACACAGGACGTCAGGTGCGCCAGAAGTAAGAGGTCAGGTCAGCGTAAGACATACTCTCTCTTTCTCTCTCTCAAACAATTCAGGGTGAGCGCGACGCCGCGCGACGGTAAATGCAAATTGGTAATTAGATTTTTCGACAGTGCCATCTCGCTCGAAAAGGCCTTAGAACGGCACCATCTTACCGCAAATGAATGATGAAAAATGAGCTATGCTTTGGTTGAGCGTGAAATTTGAAGTTTCCATCCAGCGAAATCGTTCACGGTTAAGGTAGCGAGGAGGGCGGGAGGCGGGGAGTTTGGTTAAGTGCTTGGCAATTACTGTGGCTGTGTCTCTCCACTACACCTTTCTGGACAGCAGCAGTACAACAAATCATTCCTCCCTGGTGGCAGGCAGACTATAAACATCGTTTCCGGTACGAGGTACCCGTTACGCTCTGTTTCGGTTTGCAGGTTGACGTTGGCAGTTTTGACAAGGACCGACCAACTCAACGTTTGCACAAGAGCACACGGGGAACAGAATTGATAATCCCAAAGCGCGGCAACCGGCATATTCTGATGCCATGGTGCTCCATGGCCCGGGAATGGCCGAGGTCGCAGAACACGTACCATCAGCGAGATTGCTGCTCAATTACTCAAACTAATGAAAATCATTAGTAACGCACCAGTTACAACGCGCCGGATGCTCTAAACTACAATCATTTTGCGCTGTCAAGACTGGCACGGGCACAGAATGGAGCATTCTTTTGCCAACCTGGCCCTGGAAGAAAGGAGCGCGTTCCTATCACACCAGTGCTCCCGCCGAACAGAAACATTCTCTGGTCTAACTCCTAATTACGATCCAAAAGTTAAAGTCTCTGACGGCAAGTGATTAAAGACTACAGCATTTTTCTCGTGCTTTCTTCCTATTTCCAACAAGTTCATCATTACCCTTGACCCTTAGCTTCTATGAGATTAGCCGCTGTCCAAGATGTTTCGAATGAAAGTAGCAAGACAATAAAATCTCCAGGCACACGACCCTCTTTAAGAACCCATTTTACCCGGTCTTATGCCTCCATCAAGACCGTCCATCTTTATTGTTGTTGCTGCAATTCCGGCGTCCCTAATTCGATTCCCCTTTCGAATGGACATGTCAGGCAGCTTCTGTTCGAGCTGAAAATTGCCGAATTTGCAACGGGATCGGAATCGCACGCGCAACGCGCTTACCCTCTTCTCTTGAGGTACAAAAAAACTAAGTTGGTGACTTTGGGATGGCCACCCCGCCTTAAATGATCTGCTAATTTTTTTTCCCTCGCCCGTTTTATTGCGCTTCGGTCACGAGGGCCTCCAGGGAATGGAGGCAGAATGGGAAAGGCGTAGGTGGATGCGGTTAAACAAACGGACCCACTTCTCAACGATGACAGCGAAAAGAGCGAACGAAAACACGAAACACACAAAAACTCGAAACAATGGAACGAAATACTAGCAACACTTGCGTTTTCGTTTTTCTAAATGGCCACCAGCAAAGCCCGAAGCAAACTTTTCAAACGGTTTTGTAGTAAACTTTACCTCCGAGAAACCGCAAAAGATCGTTTTCACTTGGATGCCTTGTAGAGCGTTGGTGTGTTTGTTTATCGCGGAAACCCATTTTCCCAGCTCTAGTGGAGTTGTTTCGGGTTGCTCAATGGAATTCTCTGCTTCGTTAGTTCTGGCTTTGCACCGGTCAAGGTGCAACTTGGTGCCTTGAGAATAGATTGTCGCCAACGGAAGCAGCTGAAATCGGGATGCGACTAACAAACTTTGACTTTCTCTGGCACAAGAACCGCGTCCGAAAACCTGACCCATGATATTTACCGCGTCGCAGCATTCCAGGGCAGCGAAATGCGTCATCTACCTTAACAGTGGTGCATTGTGCAGACAAGTAATTGGATGCCAGAAGATTAGAAGGAACCAAAGGAAACGTCGGTCCGAAGCAGTGTGCATGGAAAATGCTGATAAAACGGGATGTGCATTGTCCCTTCATTGCGTCTGATCGCTTCGTATTATCGCTCTATCAACCTTGAGCGTAGGTTCCGGCCGATAAAATATGCATCCTCCACGTTACGGTACCACTGCAACACCGGACTGCAATAACCCATCATTCTGTCGGTGCCCTGTACGCTGAATGTACCGGACGCCTCTGTTATTTGGCGCTGTCTGCTGAGGGAGAAATGAATTTTCAAATTCAATTCTGGTAGCGTTCGCTGCCCAACTCTTGGCTTGGGTCACCACTGAAACATCTTTTTCCGAATGTGGGTCATCTATCTTCCAATTCCAAGTAGCAGCTGCTTGCTGGTTTGCTTGCTTGCTTGCTGCGGATGCTGGTAGCGGCCTGAGGCGAACCGAAAACGAATGCAAACGATTGCAAGGATCCAAGGGACGAGAGCATTTGTCTTTCACAATCTAGCATCGCGCGCACACTGCTGTCTATCTCCGATGTCACGTCGTCGTGCTGCTTGTTCAGTAGCATGTGCGGCAGTCACAGAGAGCTGTGAGTGGATTTGACATTGGGTTTGCCGTTGTAGATGAAAAATCGTATTTCACCTCTCACGGACGGACAACAGCACAACACAGTTGCCTTGTACGAACAAAGCTTGACACACAGTCAAAAGTATCTTATCTCGATAATGTTGATCATAATTTATCCAATTTATTATCTTGCAAATCCCATTCTAACAGCCCGCGGGGATACGCAGCGGAAGTTGAGCCATTTTCCTCTTACAAATTCGTCGCTTCCCTTTCCCTTTCAGTGTGAACTTGTCTTTTCATTCTCTCTTTTCTCCTTAACCTGTACAATCTCCCTTTTGATTTCTATTGGAGAGTGACTTGTCTCAAGATTTGACGACGTATGCTAAAGCCGCAGCTTTTAATGCGAAAAAATAGATCCGCAACAGCACAGCGGAGTCCCTTTGTGAGTCGCTCTAGTAAAGGGCATCACATTCATAACAAGTAATCCCCAAAATATTTCTTAAAATCAACGGTCTGTTTACATCATTATATGCACTGCAACGCACAGATTTTACGGGTTACCATGCGCCTCCATCTTTCGCACCATGCGCCTCCATCAACTGGAGTTCATTATTATCCTTTCGCATTCTTCATTTTTAATTGCCCTACCGCTCAAACACAAGTCGACGCTAATGAGCATCTGTTGCGATTAATTTACGAGTTTTGCAACCAGAACCCTTCAGTCAAACAGTTCAGTCAACCACCCTTCCGTCAACGCTCTGTATCAATGGACTTCGCGCCGCGTTGAGAGCGCATCTATGTTTTGCACTGTCGCCTAGGTGTCGGTGCTGAAACAAAGGCACTGCTGTAATATGGAGCAAACTCCACCGTGGGACCCAACTCAGAACATTGAAATCAGAAACACCATCGCGAACGTCGGAGTTCATGTTCAAGATCAACTATATTTTCCCAAACAACATTGACTTTCCCGGCGGGCCTCGCCGGATGCCAAGACTTTGTTTTTCCAGCAGTAAAACTACCCAAATTGCCTTTCGCTAGCAGTGGCAGTGGTAAACTTTTCAAATTACCAAATGTTCGAGCAATGGGGCGAGTCAACGAAGCCACTTTAGGCAACCAGTTGAGGTTCCTCGGGCCTTAGTCTACAGCCCTGCCGATACAACCGGTTTATCTAGTACTGAGCTAGACGCTGTTTTCCATACAACAGTTCGCGTCGCGAACACGGTTGGTGTGGAAATTTGTGTGTTTGAACGGAAATTTAGAACATTTTGACTGCTTTGGAGGTAAAGGATCGTTTTGGGACCATAGCTGTAGATGCTTTAAGGTTATATTTATTGTTATTCAAGTTACCACCTCGTGGTGAGGCAACTCTTCGTAGAAGAATATTTTAATTTTAACAATTTTGTGAATTTTAACAATTTTGTTAAATCACTGCTATGCCAACTCACGTACTCCCGGCTCGAAGAATAAGAATACATGCAAAAATGATACTGATTGAGCTGATTCCAGAGTGCAGGATTGGATTCTGAGAAATCATTTTGCAATTTGCAGTGAATTCGAAGCTTTTCGACCGAACGTCAGTGCGGTCCACAGCGATGCCGCACAAAACTCGAATCAATAATGAAGTAATATCGATTATCGAAAGTATGCCAATGTAAACGGTGTGCTGTTGTAACGCTTAGCATTGTATGACTAACGCCAGTTAAGGTGGCTGGATAGCAGTGTTGGCACTATAAACTGTCACCAGCAACACTCCCAGTCACATTCGATGGTTGACCACAAAACACCCCCTATCGGCCGGTAGGGAGCCACCGGGAGTGTTGCGGCTTTCGATTGAATAGAATTTGGTTTTACCGTTCGTTGGTTTGATTTGTGCAGTCCGGGAATCGGTGGGGATTAATTGTTCAGCAGGCGCACCGGATGCCGATTCGTTTCCAGCAGACTTTTCCAGGATGCACACAGCAACAACAGCAGCAGCAGCAGCATCAGAAGAAGCGCTAGCGGCGGATTGTCCGTTAACCAAAGTGGAATCGAATGAATCGATTCTGTTGCCATAGCGTTGAAAAGGTCCGACCATGCTTGACGTTCTGCCCAGCAGAACACCATAGCACGTGTAAGCTCTTTTCCGCTGTTCGCTAGCGATTGCCTCAAGCGTAAAATCGGCCGATCCTTCGACGTCATCGGCGAGAGAAAGGCAACTGAATACGCAAGAACAAAAACACACAGAGAGAAAGGTCTCGCCAATTTGGGCCATCATCATAGAACCTCGGTGACATGGCGAGGGTCGGTTAGTACGACGTATCAGAACAAAACCATTCTTCAACAAAGATGATTGTAATCACTCACCTGTGTCGGTGTGAGTGTACGATACGTTTCAGTCTAGTTTCAGAACACAACTCCAGATCGTTTTATTTCTGGGAGTAAGACCAACGAGATTGATGTATTTTTAGCTTTCGCTTCATTTTTTTCCTTGCGCATTTTGGTTTACATTCTGCCACAGTGACGTCATATCGGGGAGCCGCTTTCCATTTATTGCAAAATGATAACCCTCGACGAAAACGAAGGTAGAGTAGCGTGTACTGAGCGCACTCGCCGCAGCTTCAGCGAACACGAATCCTACTAATTAAAAGCTAAACTTCGAACCACAATCCCAACTTTTTTAAAGCCGTTGTGTGGTGAATGTATCATTTAAGTAATGTTCTCGTGTCGTTGGGAAATGGTTTTCAACCCAAAGTGTCACCAAAGTATGAAAACTAATTTTCATTCCTCACTCCCTGTGGGCACTGCGGGATTGTGGGACGATGAACTCGCTGAGCTGCGTCTAACACAACGTCGCAAATACGTCATAGTAACGAGACCGAGCGGAAGTAACGCTCACAAAACCTGAAACCAGACTTCTTTGTTCCGCGATCCTCACCCTAGAGAGGTTCC
>NC_064875.1:70705967-70708467 GCF_943734745.1 Anopheles darlingi
ACGCCACCGGAACGAAAGTTTCATGCCACACGCATCAAAGAGTTCTTTATGGCGGAACGAGTTACACACGGAAACACACAGTGTCTGCCTTCGTGTTTTGTCACTAAGCAAGGGAGTTTGCGCTCGTTTCCTCTTGCTCCGGTTTGGTGTGTGGCCGGCCCATCTCTCTGCTGTGCTTCGAAAACACTGCTTTAGCTTTAATTGTCCAACAGCCTTTTCTTCCACTTCTGCTACTTCAACTGTCTTGTGTTGTCGTGTATGCCTCATTTAGTGTTCCATCACCACCTTACCTCTAGTCTGTCTTGTTCCTGTGCTAGAGTTGATAAGCTCTCATCATCTAGCGATCTAGTATACCGTGTGGCGCTATTGCTTATGGTTTCCGTTTGTTCCGTTCCGTCATGATTTGTTCATTTATGTACTCTCTGCTTCCATCGCATAGATCGATGTGCTGTGGTGGTGTTGCTTCAACGAGCTTTTCTAGCAATAGTCCCCCAAACCGCGACGTCATTTTAGCATTTAGCTGCGAATCTCACCCGGAAACAATTGACACTCCAGCGGAGCTCTACCTTCTTTCTCTGTTGCTCATTAGTCACCTCAAACAACAACAACAACATCAGTAACAACAACAACCACAACATCAACAACAACACCATCGGCGGCGGACCGAATGTTCCGCCCATGGCCCCAGTGCCTTCGGTCTGTGTGCGAGTGCCGCACAGCCCCAGTCTTAATTCGGCCAACTCAGACAGTCCCGGCTCTCCACGCAGTTATTGCAAACCCACGACCCTAGTGATAGACAGTGACATTACGACACTGGCCGTGCGTGAGTGTGCCCTCCATGAATTTGTTCCTCCACCCCAGAATTTCCCACCAGAAAGTCCTCACGTCCTTCTTGCCTTTAGCCTAGTGATTGCCTCAGCTCGGTTTCTCCGAAAAAACACCCCTTCAAGGTGGAAGTACTCGTTTAAAAACAAGCTCTGTTGCGCTACATTGCCCTTCTATTTACTCTTCTTCTACCCTCCGTAGTCTATTGCTGATATGTATAACCAGTCTTGCTCATTTCCTCTCTATATCTCTTCTATCTTTTTTAAAAACCATTTCTGTCCGATCTACCTCTTCTCTTTCCTACGCATGTGTAGCTTCGACAATCGCTTCGTTTACTTTCTATCTGATCGTTTCTCAGAACCAAAGTCCACGTACAAAACACGTTCCAACACTCCCAGAGTCAATCTAATGGCCTGCTTCGCTAAATAAACTTTCAACGCAAACGAACGCTGCGCTTCCAGTTCCCAGAAACGATGTAAAAGAATCGAAAATTACCGTTCCTGGGACTATAAAACCCACTTCGAATCCTGATGAAACGTAGCGTCGAAGGGGTGGATTTAAAAATATCTTTTGATCACTTTCATAATATTTCAATACAACTTTTCATGATATTTGCACTGTATACCCGTCTCACAATTAATACTTTTATGATACTTCAGCTTTATTAAGACACTATGTACTACTCACCTGGGACTTCTCTTCTAAACGACTAGTTTGACAAAATGATTTTCATTCCACCCCATGAGCAATATTATACGCCAAAATTCTAGATTACTCACTTACTTATCAGGCGCTACAACCGACCGATGGTCTTGGTCTGCCACAGAAGATTCCGCCACCAAGATCTTTACACTAGCACTAGTTCTTTATTCACAAGTAACTTTACAACTTCTTGCTACTGAGATGTGCAGCGCGTTATATTTGCTACCGTTACTATGATCCATAGCAACGGATGGCGGTTGCCATAGTAACGCTAGGGTGCTGTGATGATATGATGCACCAGTAATATACTTCCAAGTTTCTGAAAATACGCCAAATAGATGAAAACAAAATAGAATATTGGTCAATGATATTGAGCGTGTGTAGCCAATTTGGTTTCATCCTTTCTTCGCATCGCATCTCAGGCGCTGATGAAAATCACTTTGTGTTTTCAATATCAACAAGCAGAGTAAAAGCGATTGCTCTGTACTTGTCAATGTTAAATGTTGTGTCCATTCTTCACGGTTTATTGTTTCACAATCAACGCACCCCTTGATAAGTGTCCGTGTTTATGTTTATGTATAAGCTTCGTTGTAGCCGGATGTGTTTAAGGATATGGTTGTGTTCCGATGTGCGCACGTATCCCATCCATCAGCTTCTGTGACGAGTCGATGTTGATCCTGCGTTTTCGATCCACATTCCGAATGCTACGAGGTTCATTTCTCAATTAATTATTCAATTTCAATCAATCGCTTATCGTTTTGCATGCATATTTTCATGAGAGTACCGACTGCGAACTGCAGTCACCGCTTGCCATTTTTTATTCTGCCAATCAATTCCTTCCACCATGGCCAAATGAACGCGGTGTCACAAAAAGTACAATTATTGATTTTCTCGTACCATCGTACTGTAACCCTACTGGTGTGAACTCCAATTGATCATTTGCTTTTCTATTAAAAACTCGCAAATACGGTAC
>NC_064875.1:70723467-70750967 GCF_943734745.1 Anopheles darlingi
AAAAAAACACACATACACGCATTCAGAACTCTGAATCTGAACAGAAGAAAAAATCATCGCTTTGGTATACTGTAAACGCTTTACATTGAAGGGAAAGAAAAGGGTATGTAGCGGGGCGTATGGATAGATAAGGGTGTAGCCGCCAGACTGAGGCGTGAGGCACTAGAAAGACCAGATGGACCATGGATATCGGATAGGATAGGCCAAGTGGATTGTGTAAAAATCGAGTAGCATAAAGAGAGAGAGAGAGAGAGAGAGAGAGAGAGAGAGAGAGAGAGAGAGAGGGAGAGTGAGAGAGAGAAAGAAACTGGAACAGGGAAGATTCAGTTGAGGAAATTGTACATCAAACATACTAACTAGTCAACTAACAATATTATCAGTAAAGGATAATGATGAGAAGAAGAGTTCGATTGTAATGAAAGCTAATAAAAAAAATCTACTAATCCAACTAACTCGTGCACACTCATTCGCTGAGTATCTGATTCGGAGTAAACCGTTAGCAAGAGACCAAGATAAAAGGTAACAATTACGGAGCGAAGAGAAAACAGAAGCAGAAAGCATTAACGCCATCATCCAACAAAACCATGACAGATCAGATCAGAGAAAGTAGCTGTTATCATAACATAGCGTAAACGGGACACCAGCTACACTTGTAAGTGAGGAAACCCGATTGAGACAAACACTACTACTGCAACTACAACAAAAAAAAAATGCCTTAAACAGTGGACCCCGGGTATGGTGAGGATCCATGTGGAATGGTGGTCGATGAAAGGTGTTGCAAGTTCTATTAGAGAAAGTTTAGAAGGTGAGCTGACGATGGACGGTGGTTGGCGGTCAAATGTAACTGACCGTGGAACTTAGTCACGTAAGCGGGGCGGAATTGATCCGACACTTTTGTAATATACAGTATAAGAGAGAGAGGGAGAAAACGCGTTCCCCTTTGTAAAACCAGAATCACCAAAAGCCGGGACTAGGACACCGAATACTGAATGGACAGAAAGGGTGCGTTGGGATTCGAAGGGTGGGGTAGCGAGGTAAATCAACTTATTAAGTAGCCATTTTTGAGACTTCTTTTTGCAAAAAGATCAAGACGATATCAAATCCCTCTCCGGATATGAAGCACAACGCGTAACGCGTTGTTTCTGTCTCTTCGTGAACTTTCCTTGCATTGTTTCGTTTCATAAGCCAAACTAGCACCGATATGATGCGACCATAGGTCCATCATCGCAGTACCGCGAACGAATCCGTGAATTGTCTCCACACCTTCGAACCCATAGGAACCCCTCCGCCCCTCCCTCTAGTAGTGTCGTAGAAAAGCATAAAGTAAACGAATGCTGGTCTTGGCAACAATTGCGCCACCACGCTTCCACATACCTTCACAGCCACACAGACATAACACACACACACACACATATATATACAGTCAAACACGCACATGTGCGCAGTAAAAGAAAACACGACAAGAAAAATTTGTTCAATACAAAAAGGAATGAAGAAAAAACACAACTTTATCAATTCTTATTCGATTAAAAAATAAAAATTTCATCAAAACGATCCCGTGGTGTTCCGTGTTTCATCGATCGAAGTCTTTTGAAGCATTCAACTCCTGTTGACCGTTGATGTTTAAGATGCGTGGCCATACTTTACTGTGGCTATTTTGCTGGTCCACACAGGAATTCTCGTGAGTTAAACGGTGGCAAGAGGTAAGCTCAAACTCCTACCACTCACTACAGCTCCACAAATTATTGTTTTTGAAGAGATTTGTTTAAATAACTGTTGATTTTACATGATTTATTGAACTGTTTCGTGTGCATATTGGTAACGGTTGAATTGAATTGCGATAGCAGTAAAGCAGCAGGCAACGACTGGTTATTTCTCATTAAACGACGGCCTTCCCAGAATTCCGTAACTTTTGTGCTGGATTAAGTGAATGCATGTATATTATGTTGTACTATCGCTTATGAAAGCTATTTCTATAAAACATTCGTCACCGTCGTCGTCGGCGACCAAAAGGCATCGTGCAAGTTCCCTTGTAAATGGCCTTTCCCGGTTCCAAGTTTCAGCAATACAATCCAGATTAGAAAAATAGAAACCTCATCGATCGGATGGCTCGGACCGGATCTCCCTTTCTTCTACCGAGACGCTTGCTTACCACGCGATACCATGGTTTAAATGCTTAAAATGCGGGGCTACTTGGATGCGTGCGTAATGCGATAAAAAGATGGCTACGGGATGGAGTTTCCTGTTTCCTGGATTAAGGCTTCCGAAGTTTCCTGATTATCTCGAAAGTGTTTGATTAGGTACGGTGCTGTGTGCGTTCCGGTCTGCTGATGGCCAGCAGTACCACCCTACCTCTTAACGAGCCTTGCTAACGTTGGCCATAAACTGACCCACAATGTTTCCTCGCGGATAGTAGGTACATACGACAATCACCTTGCCACTGCGCGTTTGGCTAATCCCCACGCCCAGCTCTTGCGTTCCCTTCCATACCATCTGCGTAAACTGACCACCCTTGACGGCACCGCGTGGTTCCGCGGTGAAGGTGTATTGCTTCACCTCCTCGTACCAGGATCGACAAACGTCCCGTGCGTTCGGCCGTGCATTGCGATCCGACGACCAGAGACAGTAGAGATTCTCGCCATACTTGGAGTTTTGTCGATAGGTAAACCGATCATCGCGGGCCAATATTTCCGCCCACTGCTGGGCGTCCCGTACCAGCTCTTTGTGCAAACTGTTGGAAAGAGATAGGGAAAGTAAATCCCATGTCCCAGGCAGGCTGTCACTGATGTGTACTTACATCAGGTCCGGAACACCGTGTCGCTTACGGTACTCGTTGTGATGCTTCAGCATACCGACCGAGAACTCATCGAATTGATCAGGATCATTCTCATCCACGATGCGCACGTGCTTCTCCATCTTTGCGCCATCCGTTGGCCGTGGGCGAACGCTGACGGATGATTTCAGTGCTCCAGCAGCAGTTGGCGTTGAGTTGGCGGAAGCCGGCTTGTCCACGATAATTTTTGGCACCTCGAACCCACCGACTGGCGGTACATTCTTCGCGAAGCTTCCAATGTAGTTACCGGGAGGGTCATAATTCGCTACCACAAACACCTGTCCAGAGCTACAAGAGAAAAAAGAGAGCATTAGCCAATGGCTACTGGCCGAGGTTATAGTTAACGGAAGTTACTAACCGATTGCGCGCTATACCAACACCCAGCTCACGACTATCCTTCCAAACGACCTGCGTAAAGTGTCCAGTCTTCAGGGTGGCCGGTTCCTTCCCAAACACATGGATGTCAATCTCGCTGTACCAGTTCTCAACCGGTTCCCGGCCACTGACCGTGACGTTCGTGTTCGAAGAGCTCCAAGAGCAGAAGATGTTCTCACCGTACTGCGAGTTACTACGATGGACCAGCACACCTCGTGCCGCTATTACCTTGGCCCATTCTTCGGCATACCGGCAGAGTCGTTTGCTAAGCTTCAGTGGCAACACACCATGCCGCGTACGGTACTCGTTGTGTGCCTTCAGACACTCGCGTTCAAACTCACCGTACAAGGACGAACTGCGCAGAGACGACTGAGAACCACTGAACGATCCCGGTGACCGTTGACGAAGCGTTCCAATAGAGGGACTCTTTTGATAGTTGCGTGGACTTCCGCCAGCAATGTTATTGTTGCTTCGATCAAGAGATTTCGGTCGCCAACCGCCAGCAAGCGATTGCTTCACGCTGGACGGACGCTCTTTGGGACTAGCTGGCTTCGAGGCCACTGGCGCGGTGGCCAACATGCTGTTGTTATTCCGATCGTTCACACTCGTTGGAGTCACGCTACGAGTCCGCTCCAGCTCGGCACTCGTCGTGAGGATCGTGCGTAACGGGGAGATCGAAAGCCGGGGCGAACCTACCGCCAGCTTGCCAGTCGACAGTGACTTTGACATGTCGTTGCCGGTGAGATCGTACTTTTCCTTGAACACCACCGTCCGGTCCGGCTTGTGGCCCTTATATGTCTGTATCGTTTCCATCGTTATTACCTCGCACAGCGGATCCTGGAGGGAGGAGAGAAAAAAGGAAATCAAGCGAATGAAAGGATTGCCAAACACTCCACACGCAAGGCCCCAAGGAGAGCGAGGCAAAGTCATCGTCGTCGTAGTCGTCGTCGTCGTCGTCAACGAGAAGGCCATAAGGATAAGTGAAAATTTATCGCTCCAAATCAAACACACATAAATCGGACATTTATATGTTTCCGGCGATAGCACGCAAACCGAATGGATTGCAAGGCTTAACGGTGAGCAGGCAGACACACGACGCGGACTGCACGAAATGGAGCGTAAAAAGTGGAGACGACTCAACGACGACGAATCATCATCATTGTCATCATCATCGAAATGAACTCTGTTGCCTGACCACAATGTCCTAGCGAAAGAGAGAAAGGAGGCCCCTATTATGTCGCAGCATATGCGCAGATATGCTGACTGCATTCACTAAACTCAATCGAGATTGTATCAAATCAACTTATTACAACATTTTGCTTGTTTTTGCGCATCCGACTCCAGGGGCTACAGCGAAATGTTACTTTACCTTCTGGCTTCCCTTGTGATTGATGACGCGCTGATCCGTTTTTCTCACCATCACGACCCTCGATAAGGCACCACAGTCGTGCGAGGAGCCGGCCGATGAAAGCTGTGTTATGTCCTTGATGGAACGGGTCGGTCTGTGAGCAGGAGAACGTTTTTGCAGAGAAGAAAATGCGGTTAGATGTTTGCTCCAACTGAAATGTACGACAAACTCAAAACACGAAACAATGTCCACGACAGACGTGTGCTGGTGCTATTCAATTTTTGCGACATGCAGGTGGTCGCATCCCTTACTTACGATCCAATGCGCCACATGTTTTTTCTTACAATAATCAACCTGCACTGCTGCTGTGTCCGAACCAAGCCACGACCCACAATAAACTCGAGATAGCAAACGGTTTTGCTCTGCCATCGAACGAGGTGTTCTACTTGGAAATGGACAGGGCGTGGAATGTGTGCTCCGTTGTCCATCAACTCCCGCTAATGGTGCACATATTTTGACCGATAATCATCGACCAGATCGACTGGTTACCGACTTGTCAACTAACGTGCTACGGCGTAATTGTATGGACCAAAGATATTGTTTTTGGCGTAAATCGCTTGACCTATGCTAGATACTTTTAGTGATCTCATCATCACCTAATGATCCTTGATGTATCTCGCATGCACACACACACACACACACACACACACACACACACACACACGCACGGTACCCTCAAAAACCAGTTCCTCGGTATTTCACAGTGAAAACCACTGGCTTTCGGGAACAAGATTTACCAAATCACTTACATTAATTAGCAAACAAATGGTGTCATCGTCGATCGTGGACTTGGTCGATTGTTGGCACCGCAACACTTTCGGTAGTCACCGCGAAGTCTGCCACACTTTGTCTTCCATTTTCTCACCCAACTGATACCACCACTAGAGAGAGGTAAGAAGACGGACCAGCCAGCAGGCAGCCTGCTACGTTCAAGACCGGCTCGAGGTGACTGTTGGGTGCGAGATGACGCAAACGTTGCTGAACTGCGAGTACGCGTCAACGCAACCGTTCGCTAGCTTGCAGGAAAGGAAATGCATTTATTGACCAGGACAGCAGAAGGGGTGAGTTGTGCTGCTGCTGGTGCTATGCTTCTATGCTGCCGCCCCTATCATAGACACCTCGTTAATATTAATCGATCTCTGCATTCCAGATCGCCTGCGGTGACTCACACACACGCACAGACGATCGCCAAACCAGCGGTAACTCCGATCGAACACATCGACTCAGAGACCCCGTGCAGCCTTTGCCGGTGATAATTAATCTCATAATTGTAACAGCACCATAATTAATACATCATAAATTGAGGTTAAAATATTCATTCGCGTTCGATCAAGATGGACGATCACGGTGAGTGCAAACATCTCTAACTAAAACCGCTGTCTCTCTCTCTCTCTCTCTCTCTCTCTCTCTCTCTCTCTCTCTCTCTCTCTCTCTCTTTCGTCTCTCTCGTTATCTGTCTCTGTGCGCCAATGCTATGCAGCGGGAACTGATGGAAAAGGAGATTGAATTTCAACCAAACGGTGGCCGCTGCACCAAACAGGGCGGTCAGTAGAAGTGAGGAGTGTTTGCTTTAGGAAATGTCCGGTGCGTTAATCATATGCACATGTTAATCAGTTAGCGAGCCACGGCTTCCATAGAAGTTGACACCCTTCGCTCAACAGCATAAACCCTGAGCCGATGCGCGACAGGGCTAGGGCTTAAGGGTGCTCCCTCGAAAGGGTTTCTATATCAGGTTTTGCAGATCATCCGCACCAGCATGGCTAACGCTGCTAGCAATCAATTTCAATTGAAAAACTAGTACCGTCCGTAGGGGGATGGTCAACGGGGGCCATTCTATGGGCTCTTTATGTTTAAAAGTTTACACAATTATTGACACCATTGATGTCGTAATCGATGTTAGATGAAGTGCATATTCACTCCAAAACGGCCCCCCGGGGGGGAGAGGGGGGGGGGATTCTATATCGTCTGGAAGGTTAGCGACCAAATTGAATTGACTAACTCTGTATTATTCGTTCCGATTATCGGAAAGACCTTCGGTCACCTTTGCGCTGGATTGACTCATTACGATTGCCCCGCCGCTGGTATTCTCGTCGTAGGTGAGATAAAAAAAAAACAGGCCCAAAGGAATTGCTTGCCGAACTTTTCTTATCTTTTTGACGCAGACAGCCACAACACTATCAACAGTGCAACAACCCGTTCGCATGCGATAAGATGCCGATGATGACGATGGTGACGAAGAACATGAGCGCCAAGGCACCAAACGAATATGATGGCCTCTGGCCCGCATGACCAACAAGAACGCCGTGGAGAGCGTGCATCGTGACATTCATTTAAAACAAGTCATTTGTTTGCAGAAGCAACGGTTCAGTCCAGTAAATAACAAGACATCATTCGCGCTTCTGTTCTGCTACTCGCTAGCGCTGTGCTCGTCGCGATACCAAGCGAGCAGACGCGAAACGCGAGAATTGAGGTTGAAGCATGGGTTACACATTCCACTGCTAGCTCAGCGATGGCTCGCGATGGTGGTCGCACAGTTGAACTTTAGCTGTAATTTTTCATTTTTATAGCCTTCCCGCGATTCTGCTGCCAATGCCATGCACCCTTGCATGGTCATGCATTTATGCAAATAAACCCCTAAGCGCCAGCCCAGGCTAAAGTTTCGTAAATTTGTTTTCGAAAAGTTTGCACAAACCCTGGTAGGGTGCTATCAAAGGCGGTGTATCAGAGACCGGCCGCACCGCGGAATACTGCGGTTTATAATGCAAAAAGTGCATTTCCATCCCAACTTTGCCATTCGTGAAAAGTCATGAAAAGTAATGCCACCGTGCAACATCCATCTAGCCATCGGGGAGTTTCGCGTTGAGTGAGAGAAACGCAGCAGGCCGTTAAAACAGTGCTTCCCACGTTGCGCACCCTCGGCTGCTATGATGGATTGTGGTGGAAACATGAACAATTTTTACGAACGAATGTCAAGGTCGCACCACGAATGAAGTGCAAACAAACCCGCCCGCACACGCGGAATTTGAATAATGGACGAACGCTTTTACATGCTCATGCACATCGCGATTGGAGCGCAATGTTGGAGCGCCAGCATAACGCTGATGAGCTAGCAAAAAACCGGCGCTGCGTAAAATAGCCGTTTTGCTGGTAGGGTATAGCCTATGACTTCCAGACCTTCCATCTTATGCTCCCATCAACCAGCGGTTAAATGGTGTCATCGAGCCACAGACAAACCGAGCCCTAGACTCCACACCTGGTCTGACAAATGATGTCTCTCTTACTCCGGTGCGGCACAGACCTTCGTCATCTTCTAAGTAAACTGGGTAGGACGTGGTGTTAAGTGATTTCGAAGAAGCACCGGCTCGAGGATAATGAATTGCTCGACAGAAGAAGCCTTACCATAAAGGTGGTGGGCTCACAGCGGGAAGGCACGCTTAGTCTGGCGGCTTGTCGGGCCCACTTTGTCACGTCTTCGCGGCAATCATGCTACGGGGCTGGGATCACGCACCGCTGCGATGGAGAGGGAGTTTCCGAAGGGACCATCTTACTTTTGTTTGCTTACTTTGTATCATTTTTCATCGTTCAACCGAACCGCCGATGAAGGGTCGCATTTTCATGTTGGAAGTCTCACGACTACACCATGAAAACAGATGATTGAAACTCTGACCCACGGTGAGCCAAGTTTGTGTTAAACGAAGCTCAATGAACTAAATAACAAGGAGAATGGGGGAAGCAAAGGTAAACGATTGGTTGGAACTTGGGAAATGTTAATTGGCCAGGAAAAGTGGATGGAAACCTCTGGAAGTGAGCGAAAGGTGAGCACCAACAGCTATCAATTGCGTCATTCCTTTCCTGATTGGCTGATAATGAGGAAACTAATTAGCTCGATAGTCTCGTCCGTTTGCGAAAAACTGACAACCTTCCCATGAATTTATGAGAAATCAACCATGAATCAACATCTTTCCTATCTAGCTGCATCTCACGGAATTAGCAACTTGATGAGACTCGATTGGAGGTCCAGGCCAGGGACTGTAACTCGCAAACAATCGCGATATGACTCGGAACGGAAATGAAACATTTGTTAGACGCGCAAAAAGCCATTCGCCCTCCCGACAACCGCGAATAGCCGCTTCGATTGGCCTAATAGCGACGACAAAATAATGGCCATTTTGTGAGCGCATTTTCCCACCAGCACCAGAGCGCAATTGCACCACTTTTCATAGTTCAATCGATCGGGTTGGTTATGACTCTCGCGAGGTCGAGTACCACGAGCGCTGGTGCGACAATTCAAAAAGTCAATTGCTATCCACGGCAGTGGGGCCTCGAGACCCCGCTTGGTTTTGCTATAATGGCGAAACCGACCCCCGACATTAGCACACCCTACTAATTGTGATGTGATAAATTGCTCATCTTCCATTCCATTCATCCGAGCGCCATGGTACCGTGCCATGGCAGAACCATGGCACGATCGTTGGCGTTGGCGCGGTTTGGTAGAAAATGGCAAACCAACCCCCCCCCCCCCCCTTCCCCGTCGGTAGTCTAGCGCGCATCATTTGCCACGACAACGGCGATAGCGATCGAACGCATTTTGCTGGCGCGTATACGCCCTTCACTCACGATCTCCTCGCCATGATGCGGTAGCGATCATCACGAAACTGGGCCATTGTACGGCATGCTTCGGGTACTACTGTGAATCCGGTAGTGTCCATTTGCTGCGCTGAAACCATACGCGGGTTTCTTGAGAGCGTTCTCGAACCCCTTTTTGATTCCATTTGTAGCTCATTAGCTTCCGATCGCCTGGGGGGATATGGGGAGGATAAATAAATCTATAAATTTGGTCTGCAACGATGATCAGCGTTCATAAGTTCACTAAAAACAGACATTTCAACTTCAGATGCGACCTCTGGCCGCTCATTCAGCAAAACACTCATTTCCTCCCTCCCCCATCTGGTGACCGTTAATAATGGTTTCCAGAAGAGCAACACGCTGGACGCACGAGCGAAATGATCGCATCCCCATGGCCCACCCTCAAATTCCAAGGCCAATGCTAACCAGCGCGAACACGCGAACACTGTGAAACTCAATTGAATCGCGTGGATAATCTATTTTCCGCTCGGTGTGTTTGTCACACAAGCTGCGTGGCAAGCTGCATAAACATTGCGCGCTTCGTTCTTTACGAGAACAATCGCGATCCTGTGGTTGTTGTTGTTGTTGTTGCTGGTTGGTTGGTGATCAAACCCCCCCTTCTGAGTGTCCACCGAACGCTTTACGTCACCTAATTACCGGAGAACTCGTCCGAATTGCCCCCCATAACCTTCTGGCGCCGCTAAATACTTGTTTGGAGCATCCGGCCTGAACGAGAATGAGATGGAATGAGATAATGCGCTGTCTGCTGGCCATGGTCCGGCTCTGGCTTTGCCAACAGCAACCTTATTATCAGAGACAATTTAAACATTTCTCACGCTGCTGCGGTTCTTGAACATAGCTACATAAGGGGAAAGGTGCAAATGAGGAGCGGTTCATGTGTTTGTCTCCACCATTTACCGTTTGGACAGCGTGCGTTCTACGCAACTGTCTGTGTACGGCACAATATTTACCTGCATCTGGATGCCATTTTCAAACAGCACACCTCCATCCTTCCGGTAGTCGTCCACTGGCGTAGCGGCGGCGTCGTATGTACGAGCGGAAGCACAATTTACACGTTTCGCGCGTCCGTTTTACGTTCTTTCACTGTGAGCACTGTTTTCCCGGGGCCGATTGTTTTGTCGTTTTTAGCGAGATCTGCCGGTCTCGCAATGTTCTGGCACTGGCATAGTCAGTGACAGCGCGAACCTTGAGGAAACGAGAAACGAGACGGCTGCAAATTACCATCGGTGTCACGATGCGGCAGGCTAGGAGATCAGACCCGTTGTAATGCAAAGCACGTGTTCGCTCGACAACCAGTTTTACGAAGCATTTAATTTGCGCGCCATGAGGCCCCCATGGCGGTACGGTGCTGCATGATGATGAATATAGGTCTCAGCCACAGTCACAGTCATCGACGTCAGGCCTAACAACGGCAGCTGACGATGCAACGATGCCAGGCAAGCAAAGCAATTCCTTCGAAAAACACCGATGAAGAGATCAATTGCATCGATTGCTGGTGGGGGTGATTGCGGTGCGATAAGCATGTCTCCGGTCGATGCATTTACACCGTCACCGTGTCACGACGCGACCACCGGCGCTGATGACGCTGATAGCGGTGGCAACGACTCCAAGACGCCATCTCTCCGCCATGAGATGCTCGCAGTGGCGCGTCCATGGCGAACGTTCCACAATAAACAATTCTCCAGCTGAGCAACGTTCGACGATATGTTTACCACATCGTCTTCCATCGCGTGGTTAGGAAACGGCGTCCAGTTCAATTGAGGTCTCCCTCCTACAACAAAAGTACAATTTTGGAGCGCATCATGTGGGATGATCCAAAGTGGGAGCTATTTAGAGTTCAACAGCGACCACAAACACAATGAATGATTGTTGATTTTGGTTTGTGGATCATGCTCGTTTCGAAATGATCAGATGATTGTAGCCCTTGAAAGCCAGGTCTAATTAAACCTCTTATTGAACGATGCTTAGAAAAACATGTCATGTGTTCGCAACGACTCGGTAATGATACCGGAAAGAGTAATCAATCTGCATCAATCTGCCACCCATTTCTGGATTCGTCACCCGGTGCCCAGTGACCCGGGCTCTTGTGCTTATCCGACACCAGGAATGTGTTCAAATATTCAACCAACCTCTCCAGCTCGCGAGACACCGGCGAAGCCTGTTTTCGCACTGTTTTGTCTCATCAAATATTAACATATTTATTATCATCCGCAGCACCGGTCGACTCCGGCTGAGGCTACTGCCGCTGGTTCTGGTGCTGGACGAGTCTCTTGGAAATGGATGCTTTGGTTATCTGGACAAACATAAACCGTCCATTTGGAGAAGCCCTAGTGGTGAGGCGCGTTTCGTTGCATGATTTTAAATCGAGGGGGCTTTGGTCTCTTGGCGGCTCACGTTAAAACAAACCAGTTCTATGTGTGCCTCCCGTCAGCTACGGATGGTCTGTACCGACGGTACTCTATAAAACCGAACTACGCCCCACCCTCATGTCTTTTATATGACCAGCAAAAAAGGGGAGATGGGTGAAAAGTTAACTACAGCCCACATTGCCCAGTCAGAAACTCATCATCATCTCCGTGTATTTATTTGTTCCGCCATTTTCCTTCGCGATACCAGCCTACCCACCAATTCCGGCTTGTGAAGCGATATCACATGGCTGGCTGGCTCGGTGGCGAAAGATGAATCAACCTGAAAGCAAATATACCGGAAGGTTCACCCGCAGGGTCATACAATATTGAGATTTCAATCCAGCAGAAGGGCTCACTTGAGCAGGGTTTTATACTAAAACTGGGTCAAATATAGCGCTTTGCTCAGCTTTTGTGACGCCAGTTCTAAAGCAGTACAGAGTTGGTGCAGAGCAAACATAGGCAGCGGTTTGAACTAAATTAAAAAAAACCATTTCCAGATCGCAAAATATTGTCAACCCTCTTTCAGCAGGGCAAGAGGGGGGGGGGGGGGTATACCAATTTTCCGTTTCGCTTTACATAAATCTTATTTGAAAGGGCACGCTGCGGAGGAGATGCATACGATAGGAAATCAAACCTCGAGCACGAGAGAGCTCCCGATCCAGGCTCTCAAAATCACAACAAAGTCAAGAAGTGAAAGTGAAACCAAAACAATATTTTCACTTTTCCTTCAGCTTCTTCACGCTAAAAATTCGCCCATTAATCCCCCCCCCCTCCCCCCTCCCCTGGAAGTAGAACCCGGTTCACGGCGTACTCACGCGCTCGAGGATGCTGCCAAATTAGTGAAAGACATCTCCAGCGCCTGCCCAGCTTCAGGCACTCGTTTTTCTGCCCCTCGTAACGTAATTTCCATCGTCCCCTAGTCTGTCGTTACTATGGCAACGGGAAAAAGCCGACGAACCGTAACGGTGTGCGTGGGTCGCCTGCTCGGATAGAAATTTCCAGCGTTCGCGCATACATAAAGGAATCTCCAGAGGCCGGTGGTATGAGGATGGCTTTTGGCAAAAGAAGGACGCGACGCTCGGATACACCCCCCAACCCGGTTTTGCCATGTGATTGAAAACGATGAGTAACCGAATATCGATCGAGTGCGGCAGTGGAAATTGGTCATTTCCTTCCCCAGCCCAGGGAAGCGCGTCCTCATCGGGGGGCTTCCGTTTTCATTTTTCCAATCAAATTTGCAACCCAAACACAACATGCACGGCTTCTGTCGCACCCTGGAGGAGAGTCATTCCAAAATGTCGCCCACAGGCACACGCTTTTCAATAGCATGAAAATGAAAGTAAATTATGAATTGCTGCCGCTAACGGTGTTATCGGACGGCTTCGCATTCCATCCAGGAAAGCGTCTGAGTGTCACCAGCGTACGATTTGGCTTCCCTGAATGCCCTCGTGATAGTGTTCCCATCTTTGTACCGTGTGTCGCGGCCCAAACTAGGAACAGGGAAAGCCAATACACACTGCTTGGCGTGAAATAGCACACACACGCGCATTCCAGAGGCTATTATTAACACCTGAACCAGCTGCTCGCGTGTCCAAAATCAAACAACAGGTACCCCCGAATCTGCTGCCGGAGGAATTCTCTTCAGCACCGCTGGATGATTCGCGTGTGCCGTGGGGTGGCCCCCACGACAGCGACTGCAGCGGCAGCGACAGCGGCACCGCGGTACGCGTCGCGCAAATTAAACAATCCGTCCAGCACTCGCACACTTGGGCCGGAATGGAATTGTTGTCAAACTGTATCGTTAGAAATCATTCGCTTGGTTCCCTCTCGCGGGTGAGTGGCCACTTCTCCGGGCCTACCAACAACACGCAAAACAAGAAGAACGCATCGTCATGGCAGTCACATCGCCGATGGTGATGGGATTCAGTTTTCCAACGCCATTGATCTCGACCGATGGGCGTACAATGGAGTCGTAAACATGGCCGAAATGCTGGCGTGGCATGGGGCAACCACACACACGATGGCCATCATCCAGCCGGCAATTGGTCATCTCGGCAGCGATTGTGACATTTTCATCGTTTTCTGCTTTGATTTGAAGGTTGTGGTGTGGTAATGTATTCGCGTCTCTCGCGTCGCACTATTGTGCACTTGAAATTAGTCTCAAGCCAATAAACCGTTTGACCTTGCTGACTGCCACCAATCCCGCCAGTGTTTTCCTCCAACGGTACCATCCAGCTATACCTCCGCCCCAATCGGGTACCGGATCCGGCTCCAATCGATCGTTTGACACCGGCGGCCGCGTGCTCAGGTTTCATCTAAGCCACAGGGCACACGCCGCCAGCAAACTTGTTTGTTTCTTCCCCAAACTTTCTTCGGAATACTCATTAGCATCGGCACCAATCGTTGCACTGCCTTCCTGACAGCGATAGCACACCACGTTCTAATGGGTGGTCACTCTATGGTCGCTTATGGTTTAAACATAACATCCTGCTGCAACGGTTGCCCCAGAGGGAATCACGATTACCGCATAACGCACGAGGATTGACCTCGGATGGAGAATGTTCTCTCCTGCTGCTTGCGTCAGCCTTAACTCTAGTACATGGTACACGGTACGGTTTTGATAAGATTTCAATACACTACAACACTAAGCTTCCAGTGATTCAACACAATGCCGGTACTTTGCACACCGGAAGGCACTGGCTTCCAAATGATAAATAATTCATGATTGCACCGCTCTCGCCGGAATAACGTAGAACCAACGAGTACTGATAACACTGCTGAACCGGGTACTTTGCGGAAAACCCCCAAACAAAAAAAAACACAGTCAGCGACGCCGACGGCTACTGACTACTAGCGACTAACTTATCATGCCCGTGCCACTGTGGAGATCCGTAACGCCCGGACGCAGAACTGAGAAAGACTCCGAGGGCACACCACTCGCGACAACAAACCGTTCGGGTTTTCTCATAAATACACGAAACGAGGACGACGAGGCCTCCGTCGGATCGGGTCGAGTTTTGTACTGTTCGTGGTGCGGTCGGGCAAGATCAAGGTTACACCATGCGTTCCCCCTCGCGATGGTCGCATCATATAGCTGATAATGTGGCAAACACCCCAGTGTAACGGGCGTTGTGTTTTCGAATTTCGGGGAAGATTTGTTAAGTAGTAGCGAAGGTGAAGGCAGTTCTCGGGAGTTAGTACATAAGATAGGTTATCACAAACAAGCGTTCACTCATATAACACCTACCCGACCTCACAATTACCAGCGCAAACCGTTGGAACATGCTAAAAGATTCACACGGAAGACCCAACATCTCCTGGAGGACGCATAATGGAATGCAATATCGATTTTCGGCCTGGCCACTCGGCTGGCAAATCGTTGGTTCTGGTTGGAAGTGGAAGACGAACGATGAATGAATACCAACACACGCGGTACCACTGGGCGCCGAACACCGGTTCTGGTCCCGGTTGATGCCGATTGTACAAATTTTCCGGAAAACGTAGTACGCGCGCGGACACTTTACGCATCCGCAGTGTCGCAGCTGCCTTCTCCTTCTAGGCTGACGCTCTTTCTACGCTTCTCATGCCAGTCACGAAAACGAGGAGATTTTGCCGGGCTTTCCGGGAGGGCTGTTTTCGGTGCCAAGAAGCTGTCACCGCAAAACTGTATTTTATGGTTGCGCGAAAAAATGGAAAACTCAACGGGCGTCTGATGACTGGCCAGGCATAGGAGCGAATACGCTCACGATAGTTGCGGATTTTGAACAACAATCACTTCGTGTAGATCCAGGAGTTGGTCATTGCATTCATATAAATTGAAATGGTCGTTTAATTTCTTACAACACGATCTATACGGCATTTCATTCGGGTGTACGATATGCAGTGGCATATAGTAAGTGGTGCATTATTCGGATTTTCCACCTCACCACCAATACGATTATTGGCTGTTAGAAACAAAGCTAATCACGACCACTTCACTCAGAGTGTCGGTCGAGTTGACTAATGATGAGCGCAAAATTTGTCATCCTAGTTTTTTTTATTTTTGAAATGATCGCATCTTGAAATGCTGAGATTGTTCATAAATTATTTAAACCAAAATAATTTAAACCTAAGAGATTCTTTAAAAATACTTCCTTTATTTGCGACAGTACGATTCCGAAATTCTGCAAAACAATAGACACCACTGTGAGCGTGTCGCGTAACATTGTTCTCAAGCAGGAGAGGCGATTGTCACAACGACCAGTACCAGTAGCGCCAATTGATAATAATTTATATTAAGTTGCGTTTCGCTATCCCAATTTCTGCAGTCAAAGGCAAGAAGCCGAGCATTGGGGAACTACCATTCGTGCGGTGCGTAATTCATTACTAGAAATATGATTCTAATTCATTAGTTACATGTCATTTGTTGAAAAAATCACACTATATTTGGCGGAGTATACTAATTTGCGAGTTAGTCAAATGATTGGACGGAAGCCTCTATTAAAGAGTTTAATTTGCAGCGTATAGTTTCAAACATACCAACATGAGGTAACATTACATAATTTCGTTAATTCTTAACGGTCAGCCAACATAGTTTCTCTTAACAATTAACGCCTATCTACTTCTCGCCTAATTAGCCAAACTCAGGAATTTCGAGAAACGGTGCTAACCCAACACAACAAGTATCGCGAGATACATTCAGCTCCTCCACTAGAGCTCTGTGGTATTCTATGCGAACGTGCTGAGAAACGGGCAAATGTAAGTTTCAACCAAATCGTTGCGTAAATATTTAGAATTTCATAAAATAGTTTGTCAACAGGAACTAACGGAACTTGATAGCATGGATCATGAGTCCACTGGAGAAAATTTGTTCAAATGCGTCGAAAGCAAACTTAGTGGAAAGAAAGTAGTGGAAACCTGGTACGAAGAAAAAAAACTCTTCAATTACGATGCACCATACGACCATGACCAACATCGCAGAGCAGGACACTTCGTGCAAGTTATTTGGAATGATTCCCATCGTCTTGGAGTTGGTTTTGCAACAAAAGATGATACAAGCTACGTTGTTTGTTATTATGACCCTAGCGCTGACGAAGAAAAATTCCATAATAATGTAAATAAACCAAAAGCTAAATGAGGATTTTACAACATTCGCTTAATAAATTATTATTAGTACATCAAATATTACAAAAAATCGCTACTGCTTTATCACCATGCTATGTTGTTCTTTTTATACACATAAAACTACCAGAAAGATACACATTTTTTTAAACCACAGATTTATAATTGAAAGATGAATCTCAGCCTTCTTATACGAGTTTCGCCACTCATTGCACATCTACGAATGATGTATGCAAAGGTGTGTTTGATTATTCCCAATTCTCTAATCTCTTAGCACAGAAAGACCGAATAACATACCGAATAACAGAATCGAATAACATAGACTACACCGCCTCAGACGTCATACAATTAATGGGGAAGTAAGAGATGGATGGAAATAACAGCTATTAGTCAACGTGAAAGCGTTTTGCGTCAATCGAGAGTATGTTCACACCAAACCATACATTCATTTATCAGTTAACTTTTTTATTGAAACGCATAAGCAAATGGGAAACTGTGGAAACTATTTCTCGAACATAAATGAATGAAGGATCATTTCTTGTTCCCACAATTCCAAACAGGGCAAAATAATTGATTAACACAAGATTAAGTTAATAAATAATGTATATTTTTTAGTACATTAAAAACTCAAATTTTTATTAGTTTACCTCAATTCAATCTCACTCAATTGTTTAATTGTATTATATTGAAATGATAAAATTCGCATCTGAGGCACATACCATTTAGTATGTGTTTTCGACCATTGGTCCTTTTCCTTTTGCCCACATTACTGTAGCTTCTAGTATTTACAAAAATATTTTCCATATGTCAATCGAGGATTCCATATGATTTTCCTTCTGTGTTGATGGATTTCGCAGTAAATATGGCAGAGTACCTTTACAGGTTCATTTCTAATCGATTGTTGGCCATTAGGGACAAAGAGTCTCGGTCATTTCCCCCGGGGTGTCTAATTATGAACTCGAAATTCTTCACCCAGCAGTCATACTTTACAGGACCCATCGGATCGGATCGGATAATGAGTTTCACCAGTCACGTGCTCAGCCCAGTACCCTTGTCTTGGAGTATGGCACAAAATCGATTTCAGCCAACCAGTGGCGCTCACCCTTGAGAAAGGTCAGTGAACGATGTAAAACGTGCGTGCATACTTGCTTTGCACGAGGGGCTCCGTGAGTGCAACAATGACATAAAACAAGCCCTTGATTTCAACCAAACGTTTAACGTGCAGTCTATTATGTAGTGAATGAGCAAACAATGACATCATCGTTCTGATAACATCCAACTGAGCTGATAAACAATTCGATGTGATTTCGATTGAATCACTACGTCGCTGCGTCATTCTTGAGGTGTCATCCTCTCCTGAGTTCACCGGTAGCTTGCTTCAGTTATTTCCTAATAAGAGGAATTAAATTGGACGTTATCAATGGAATCACAATCTCTGTGCATCCCATCAAAATTGCTTCATGCGTACAACCTTTGATCGGTGTCACATTTTAAGCTCTATGCTATCTTAAGTTCTGTGAAAAAGTAATCATTTATAGATTAAAAAAAAACGTTGACATCCCTCTGTCAGGCAGCTCACTTCCACTTGGAAAAGAACATAAAATTCCCAGTAATCGATTATCTCAACTTATCAGGAAGTGTGCTTTTGATTTTGCTATATAAATTTCTATTGTATTCGGTTTATCATTGTTCAAAGTTCAAAGTTTAATCATACGACTCACAAGTCTTTTCAAACACCATAAAATGTTACAACTCAGTTTCATCCATCAAGGTCAAATGTTTTATAAATGCTATGACTTATCGACCATCGACATCGACCTATTACTTGTTATCGCCGCAGGGAACCAACACCAACTATCTGTTGCTCAACTCAAAATGGTGATTTTCATGCGAGTATTCCCAATAATGTTTTTATAATCATTTGAAATGACATCAATGGATCCGATAGACGAGGCTCTGAAAAAGGGCATTAATTATTTGAACAAAAGTATTTGAAACCTAGAAGATTCTATAAAATCGACTCCAGCAGAATTCCGCAAAACAATAGACATCACTGTGAACGTGTCGCGTTGTTCTCACGCAGGCGACGCGATTGTCACAACGACCAGTACATTGTAGCGTCGACTGATAATAATTTATATTACCGTGCATTCCGCTATCCCCAATTCTGCAATCAAACGCGAGAAGCCGAGTATCGTCCATCGCGCTAGCATTCTAACGGTTTGTTCAACATACTTACCATTTAACAGTGAGGTCATTATTTTGTATCATTTTAGATGGAAACATCATCAGTATTTCTAGTCGTAAGGGGACGCGCGTATCATTTTGGAGCAATAAAAGAGCATGCATTTACCTTTGTGTTTCTTTACACCATGACCACAGAACCTCAAGTTATTGCGAGAAACTTCCTAGGATTCGAAGAATTCCTAGTGCTGCTTAGATAACGATTACTAGGGACTGAACGATAACGCACCCTAAAAACCTTTTGTCTGGTTACTATATAAAGAGTTGATTAAAGGCCTTTTTCGGCAGTTCCTACAGACCGTTCCAACATGAGGTACTAGGTTCAACTAGTCAAAATCCATATGTAAGCGCTTATCACTAATCCACTTTTGCATTTCTTTCCAAACCAGCTTCACCACTTTTCAGCAAGCGGTGCTAGAGCGCCACAACACGCTTCGAGCGCGTCATTCGGCTGCTCCCCTAGCACTCGATTCAAATCTTTGCAACTTTGCACAGGAATGGGCAAATGTAAGTTCCACTTAAATTGATATGCTGGAAACATTAAACACAATAAAAACTCTATTTTGCTCAAACTAGGTTCTCGCAAGCAGGAATATAATGCAGCATCGATCAAATAACAAGTATGGAGAGAATCTGTACGCATCATTCGGAAACACGAATGTGACGGGCAACGCAGCAGTGGACAGCTGGTACAATGAAATAAAGTACTACCGGTTCGGAGCTTCCCAACCATCCAACTTTTCGCAAGTTGGTCACTTTACGCAGGTTGTTTGGAAAAACTCGCGACGTCTAGGGGTCGGTATTGCTAAAAGAGGTACAAGCGTCTACGTAGTTTGTAACTACGACCCACCTGGTAACTTTGGGTCCCAATACGCTCAAAATGTAGTACCACGTAGTAACTGAATTGCTCAAAGACTATTAAAAACAATAATATATGATCCCAGATGCCTATTCTTGGCATTATAGTTAATCTAATACGGGTTCAATCTACATCTGTTTCATATTACTTGTGCCAATAATAAAAAACAAGAAAAGCAAAACCTTTTTAACGATTTTTTACATTCATTAAGTCCGAATCAAAAGCAACCATATCCAACAAAGGAATCATGCGCACAACGCACAGCGCAAGCCGCTCATTGCACATCTACGAATGATGTATGCAAAGGTGTGATTGATTATTCCCAATTCTCTAATCTCTTAGCACAGAAAGACCGAATAACATACCAAATAACAGAATCGAATAACATAGACTACACCGCTTCATACGTCATACAATTAATGGGGAAGTAAGAGACAGATGGAAATAACAGCTATTAGTCAACGTGAAAGTGTTTTGCGTCAATCGAGAGTATGTTCACACCAAACCAAACATTCATTTATCAGTTAACGCTTTTATTGAATTGCACTATGCAAGTGGGAAACTTTGATGTAGTATTTCTCGAACATGCATGAATGAATGAAGGATAATTTCCTGTTTCCTGACTCTGAACGACACACTGCTCCAAGCTTGTATAAAATGGCTCAATTTATATGATTTTCTACATTTGCAAACATACCAACATGAGGTAAGGTGGCATAGTTCCACTACCTTTTAACGATAACCGATTTTTTCTCATTTCTCTCCCAAACAGTTTCCCGGAGTTTATGCAAACGGTGCTAAACCAACACAACGTGCATCGCAAGAAACATTCAGCCCCGCCGCTAGATCTCTGTGATAATCTGTGCAATTTTGCTCAGGAATGGGCAAATGTAAGTTTCAAAGAATTTATTATGATTATGTGCAGAATTGTATAAGGCAATAATTCAACAGAAAATGCGAGACCGTTATCGCGCTGATAAAAAACGCAATCCTTTGGAGCATCAATCGGGCCACAGCTATGGGGAAAATCTATACCAATGCAAATCCAAGAAGAGTCTTTGTGGAAAGAAAGTAGTGGATTCGTGGTACAACGAAATTAAATTAGGAAGCACCGACCTTACCAAAATTGGTCACTACACGCAAGTTGTTTGGAAGGATTCGCATCGTCTTGGTGTTGGATTTGCCAAAGAAAAGGATATGTGCTTTGTTGTGTGTAATTATTACCCTCGCGGTAACGTTATAGGACAATTCCACAGTAATGTTATTTCATGATAGGGCTTCATAATTGGTTTTACACAAAATTAGGAATTATAATATAAATTATTTAAATTATTTAATTCATTAAAAAAGAATTGGGGATGCTGCTTGTTTACCAGCGCCATGTTGTTCTTTTTATACAATAAAACTGCCAGAAAGCTAGCTAGAAAATATGTTACAAAACAGCTCTTTTATATTTCAATAGTGAACCTCGCACCTTAGCTATATCTGTTTCACTATTTGCTTCCAACCTTTGATCCTCTTCCTTTCGAACGATCGCCATTGGAAGCCGCGCTCCGAAATGTTATACAATGTTTATCCAAAAAAGCAATCAGATCCTGTGAATAGAACGATAAAAAAAAAAGAACGATCATGGTTAATAGCTTCCCCTACCTGTACTCCCGCAAATCTAAACAATGCATTTTAATTTCATGAGTTACATTTATTTCGTAGCGCAAATCCGCCTCCTTCAATGTTGCATGAATGTAATCCAAGTTCACAGGTTCGTATCGCAAAATCTGTCTCTGTAACATTCGGTTCTCTGATATCATGTTGAAAAAAGATACATGTAAAGGAACCGTACACCAACTCATCTGTAAAGAAATGGATTACCGATGAAGTTAAAAAGGAGGGAGTCGCGAGACAGCCAGATTTACCTTACCTTCTTTCGAGGTTTAGATGACAAAATGATGTTTGGTTCATCGATGTTCAATTTAAAGGCACATATTCTAGAATGCAACGACCCTACTTGATTGTTTGCACTAGCATGTACCACAATATTTTGTCGATCACGTTGATCGTTATTTCTATCCAAATCTTCTGGGCAGATGACTGCATTTATTCTCTCAACCACTCTCACGAATGGATGGATTTCATTGTAAATATGGCGGAGCACCTTTACGGCTTTCTCGGGATCCAATAACTTTAGACCATATTTAAAAAGCTCGCGTTCAATCTCAGTTACTGACATAGCATCGTAGTTCGGAGGGTCCTCAGTAACCATATTGATAACAAATTCAGACTTTCGAAACGAATTGCTATATAGCTTTAAGTGCTCAAATTTTTCCTTAAAGCGATCCATTTTTACCAACTGTTCTCTTTCATTCGGTGTTGAAGCCGAAAAACCCCCAGATTCAGACGCTGTTCGTTTTAATCGACCACCTTCCTTGGGCGAATCAAAGTGATGAAACGATTTAAGTCTTTTTACACTGTTTTTACTAGCAATTCTTGGTACCTCACGAAAGCTGCTTTGTGTTGTCAATGTTTCTGCTTCGATCTCGTGCTCTTCAAACAACGGTTCTTCGTAATGTTGCAGAAAATTTGACAACCTTCCAGTTGTTGCTTTAGCAGTTCTACTGTGATCGTTCGTTGAATGGGTGCTCCTGTTTACCGTAGCGTCTTTAGACAAGCAACTTATTTCATTATGATGTTCACTTAACGCCGCAGAGTCCTCATTGATTTCTTCTTTCTGCCTTCCTAATGGGGGTAGGTTGAACTGTTTCACCAAGTTATACAAATATGCTATAGTATCTTCGGCGACGTTTTCGGTAATAGACCGATTTGATTCTTTTTGCAAAATTTCTGATTCATCTAACAATTCATTGGTAGAAGGAGAGAGAATATTTTCACGGGGTTTTAAAGAGCTAGTAAGCGCGTGATCGTGGTTTATAACCGGTGAATCATGCTGGTATATTATTGTACACTCTGGATCTTCGTCTAAACGTTGTTCAACTTCTTGTAACGGTCTTTCGTCCGTGGTTGCACATGATAATCTGCGCAGGGAATAATTCACCTCATCATCGGAGATTTCCAAAACATCATCCTGCATTTCTTGTTGCACCATACTGCACTGCGACTCGGAATGGTATTCAGCATCGTCGATTTCTAATAGATCTACCGTTTCAATCATATCTTTCTTCCCTTCCAAAGCCTCACTCAGTCGAGCCTTGATTGCAATCCGATGGAAGGATAGTTTCTTCTCAGCTACCAACGGTTCTTTCGCAACTGGCGAGGCACTGTTCGATATTTCTATGTTTTCACAACCTGCGCCATTCTGCGGTAGCTGGTAACTGGGATTGTTGGGTATGTTAATTAAATCCTGTTGTGATTGCGATGTCGATTGGGTTACTAAATCGGGACAATCATTCTGAGAAGCCATATCAGCTGGTACTTTTGAAGCTGCAGAAATCTTCTCTAGACAGTAAAAAAAAAAACAATATTCTCTATACTATGCTTCTGGCAAACAACAAAAGCTGCCGAGTTCACGATCTAAATAATTACCTTCTTCGCTGGAATACACCTCAAAGCTTACAATGGGATCTGGATCTACGGTAGGATCTGGATCTGTATCATCGAATATGTTATCCGTGCTATGATGAAAAGTGCCTTCAGCATATTGAGGCTCTTCCGATGCAGTGACAAATTTATCGTCCTCATTAGAATCATAATCAATAGTGAGAGCAGTGCATTGCGTGGGGCTGCAAATCGGTCGATCCGCACTACTGCTGCAATTTAGAGTCTGATTTTGTCTGTAATTGGTTTCATTCACTTGGTGACATTCACTTGGATCTTCTAGGTAATGGCTTTTGTTTAAATTTTGAGTTTGTTGATCATTCTGTACGCTTGGATAAAACTGAGGAACAGCCTTGGCATGGTTATCGCCAATGGAGAATCTTTCACATGGTTCACTATTGTCTGCTGTTTCAGCAGTGGCTGTATTGTCATGAGCATCAGCACAATCTTCGAATAAATCCGGAGAGGACGCTCTGTTCGGTTCCACTTTCCGATCTGCAGCATTTAATTCAAAATCGTTTGAACAGGCCCTCTCAGGGGTTGGTTCTCTCCCAGGAATTTTACTCCAATCCTTCAGCATGAAGCCGACGGGTGCTGGATTCATCTCTAACAGTTCTGGAACATAGTATTTCTCTATAATGTTCATACTTGCTTGATCCGTCTGGGCAATCCAAAACAAATGGCTTAAGCACGATCCAGGGCTAGTGCAAGCCTCAGAATGGTTCTCTATCGCCAGCATTTCAGCCGGAAATATTTTCTTTACTCGTGTTTCGATGTACTCCATCAAATCCTTAGCGGATCGCTGAATTAGATTAGTTGCGCGCCTATGTTTGATTTTCTTTACATTTTTACAAACGGCACTACCGAAAATCACATTCAAATCATAATCTGTATAGCTATTTTTACACCGAAACCCAAACTGTTCCAAAGTGGTCCGAATGCCCACTATTCGTCGTTCGGTTGATGAAAGCGAATCGCTAGTAGATTGTTCAGATAGATTATCAGTGCTAGCATTTCGTGTTCCGTCACATTCCGCCAGGGATCGTGACATTGCTATTGCTAGCTGTAGCTGCTCCGGATCAATCCGGTCCGATTCACTATGCTCCTTCAGCAATTCTTGTAGCACCTCGTGATCATTTTTGTATTTACTGAACACTTTTCTTATATCTGATTGATTCCTCGGTCGTCGGCTGGACGTAGTTTTCTTGCTCGCACGCTGAACTTTTGTTTTCGCTTTCATCGGAGGGGCAATCGGTCGCGATTCTTCAAAATCGTCATCTTGCGCAATAGGTTGACTGTTTAGAAAATTGCTTATCAACGTGTTCCCTTTGGCCGCGGCCTTCTTTCGCAATTTGGGAAGTTTTGCTCCATCGTCAGCGTTTGATTCGGACACATCTGTGCTTCTTCGGCGCGAATTTTGAATATCGCACTCCACCAGTTCTGCGCTTGTTTCTCCGACCTCCGCCTCAACGAACGTCCCCTGGCTGGAACAAGTTTCGGCCAACCCGTGTAAGAAATATTTTGAGCTTTTTTCGGTTTTTAAGCTATTCCCGCTGAAATAAAGAAAAAAAACATGAGTATCATTTTCGTTAACCATTACTTTATTGACTAGTTACGAACTACAACAGAAATCTAGTCCTTTTATCTTCTACTAGTATTACCCCTCGTCGGCTGGTGCGGGAGCTCCCTCGTCGACGCCGTGTGAGCAGGTTTTTGCCGGACCATCGCTCGGCTTAGTTAGCCTTAATTTGGCGTACTTGATCCTCCTACTCATGATTACTTCCGGGCCTGATCGTCCTTTTCCTCTTCCAAAAGCTTCCGGATAGTGTCGCCGCGCTTCGGTGCCACCAAACTGAATCGCATCAGATTCCTTCGATCGATCTCCTCCTCAGTCTTTTCGTAAAAATCTCTCTGCATGCGTTGCTTGAGCTCTTCACCTCCAATGTAACTAGCGATGGAGCTGCAGAATGGGAAAAGCGCAAAGAAAGGACATCCGTAAATTAAATCATCCCCCCGGGATCCTTAAACAATCGGTAACCTACTAAACTACTCCAAAGATAACCGTGCCGGCTGCTATCACTCCCCAAGCGAATTGGTTTCTCGTTTTGAAAATCACGGTTCCCTTTGCACGGCGCGGCTTCCACCGACTCGTGTCCACACCGCCCATGCCCCAATATTGACAACGATCACACTACACAAGGTAAAATTAGCAAATGAGGACAGAAAATCTGCCCGCAAAATCACCGGAAAACCCGGAAAACCCGGAAAACTGGAGAATTTCCTTCACCGAATCAAAACAACATGCACACCATCAACTGTCAAATCAACTGATATCGGCTGTCAGTTGTTGTTTTTTTTTTATTTTTATGGCCCGCGTATAATTCGGGATTAATTTTAGGATAAATCTGTACGAGGATGTCTGTAAAATCGTTAAAGTGAAGAGTTAAGCTTAGGGAAAGTTCTTTTAAATGTGGTATACTTGTGCCAGAACTTCTGTCGTCAAATTTTCTGCTCCTACCGGGTAAGATTGTACGCAGTTATCTGCGACAAAATCGCATATTTTAAGACTTATTACATCGTTGTAGTTCGATTAGTGGGTTGGATTTCAGCATATCATGTTTCACACCACTTTCGTTTATGCGTTTCTTTCGAAAGTGCGACCAACATTGACTTCATTTCCGGCTAACTCATTAACTGAATCCGTTCCTCTTCTCATCGATCACAGCTTCACGAAACAGCGCCCAGTTCCATGATCTACCTGCGCTTAAATACCGAGGCAAATCGATTTATCGGCATAAGCTCTGCAATCCGTGAACATTAAGTGGGGCTCCGGTATGGTCGCATGCGTTGACGTGAGACGGCGGAGCGGAGAAGCTTTACTACGGTCCTCAACACATCTACATCCTACACATGAAGCCTAGCCATTTGCGCATCGCCGGGCATCGGCGATTGGGGCGTGCTCGAGAGCCCGGCAGTCGCCGGAGTCCTTATCAGCGATCGGAAGTGATTTGTTGCTCTGCGTGTGCGGCAACCCCATTTTCAAGTGGTTTAAGTTAAGTGGCTGTGAGGTTCATTGAATTCAAAAATACTGCCGCACGCCCCGCTCAACCATTGAATTGGAGCACTTTTCTAATGGAAGGTTGTACGGCAGTGTATCACATCGCCTCGCTCGACATTGGCACCACCACTATACGATGTTTCATTTATGCTGCCGAAAAAAACGGACAACCAGTTACGGTCGGAACGGCGTATGATCATGTAGGACCGAATAACCCATCCGGGCGGAGTGATTAGTTTAACCTTCACATTGTTCTCTTGTTCGTCAGGTCGATCTACTCTACCCAGCCCCTGGTTGGGTTGAAATCAATCCAGATAAACTATGGGCGAGTGTGCTGAAAACGATCAAGCGAGCCACCGAAGGTGAGTATCGAAAATCAACCACAGCGTATTGTTAATCGTACAAAAACCGACCACTTACGCCGACTGCCCTGGATAATGTTATCTAATCTTTGATAATGTTATCTGACCTTAGGCAGAAGGGATTTTTATTCGGCTTTGCTCGATTGAAGCAGTGGACATTTTTCAAACATTTCTTGTAAACTCCTCGCTTTTCTTTCAATCCGTAGATGCCAAATTAAGCATCAACCAGCTAACATGCCTTGCCATATCGACTCAACGTAACAGCTTCACCTGTTGGCACCGGCAGACCGGCGAGACCTATCACAATTTCATCACCTGGAAGGACCTTCGTGCTGATGACCTTGTAAAGCAATGGAATGGGAGCTTGACCTTACGGCTGTTAAAGTTTGGTGCTAGTTTCTTGCACTTTTTCACACGCAGTAAACGATTTCTAGCTGGAAGTGTGATTAAATTGATGAACCCCCAGGTAACGCTACGATTGGCCTGGGTGCTACAGAATAATACGGCAGTGCAGGAGGACCTCAAGTCTGGAAGCGTTCTGTACGGTACCATTGATTCTTGGTTGCTTTACCGTTTGCGACAAGGAAGCGATCGCACAAGGCCAGTAGAACACATCAGCGACGTTACGAACTGTACCTCAACCGGACTGTATGATCC
>NC_064875.1:70755967-70765967 GCF_943734745.1 Anopheles darlingi
CAAGCGTTCTATTGTTTTATCGATTGTAGCTGGATGATGAGGAGTATTCCATACCGGCCGTCGATACTCTGCCTACGCTGGAGAGCGTTCTGAGCGAAATCGATAGCGATCTCGACAGCGTGTCGGCGTTGGGCGTCGTTGGTCGCCATGCCAGCAACGGAGGAGTGCAATCGTCGATCGCCGAGGATGATATCATACAAAGTGGCAGCCGGGGGAGTGGCGCAACCCCGACACCTTCGCTGGATGATCATTTGAAGTTAGAATCAATCTTACGGCACGTTGTTCTGCAAGGGGTAACGGCCCAGCTTACATCGGCTGTCGAGCGGGTCGATGCCGGATTGGCCACGTCTTGTGCCGTGTCGATGATGATTGCCGTGGGTACTTCGCACGGACATATCCTAGCGTTCGATTGCACCCAAACGCTTAAGTGGTGTTGCCAGGATGGCATCTCGCAGGGTGCGGTCTCAGCGATGGCGTTCAACGACGATAACTCCCGTCTGTTGGCTGGGTTTGCTCGCGGCGGTATACTCATGATCGATACACAAACCGGCGACGTCATACGCACGCTGAATGAAGTGATAACACCGAATACGGGCGTGTTGCATCTGAAGTGGACAAATCGACCATCGTTAGCCTTGTGCTCCGATTCGGGAGGTTCGGTCTGGAGCCTCAATTTCACTCGGAGACTCGGAATCAGGGGCTGCGACTCACGCTGCTTATTCAGTGGTGCTCGGGGTGAGGTGTGTACCGTTGAACCGTTGCTGCTCGGTGATGAGGATCATCCACTAAAAACATATACTTTAGTGGCTCTGGCAACGCTTAGCAAGTTCTTTGTCGTGCTCATCCGTCCCCGGCTGAAGGTGATCAAATTCCATCCTATGGCAGGCTATCCCGACTGCTTGCCACTGCTCGCCTGGCAGATGGTGCTAATACAAGCGGCTGATTCGACGCGCTCCATCGATCCCGTGCTAGCTGCAGCACGGGGCAGCGATCTGTTCTTCCATCAGATCACCTACAATAGTGGACGCATTTCGTTATTGTTTCTTCGCCACATCCAGCTTTCCTACAACCTGCTGTCAATCCATTGGCTCGGACCCAAATCGATCGCGTGCCTGGATACCAAGGAAATGTTGCATCTCTCCGATGTTCGCACTAACCGTGAGCTCGAGATGATTGATCTTTCGAATGTAGGCCTCATGTACAATTCGGCTCAGTTCAAAGGGCTGGCTACGGGTGGTAATGTGTCACCGGCCCTGGCTCTAGCAGGGGCTGCTGCATGCTACAACACCGTCATCTCGCAAGGCAACCAGCTGTACATGCTCGGTGGCAAAAGCTTACATGCAATCAGTGCGCGCGCATGGAGCGATCGTATATCCTACCTCACCTCGATGCAGCGTTGGGATGAAGCGATTGAGCTCGCCATCGAAGGATACCGGGCGGCTTCAGGTCGTCAACGGCGATTAGTTTCATCTAAGGAGCGCATACTGCGCATGTACGACGAATATCTGATTGCCACGAGCAAAACCCCTGACCTGTGTCTAGAACAGATTGTGGCCTGTTTGATCGAGATCGGTGAAAAGTAAGCTATCCTCCTGCAACAGAGCGCCGATCATACGGGAGTAAAATATGGGATTAATTTGCTTTTGGTTTCTCGTCACTTCCATTCCAGGCAGTTGCTGTGGGAAGAGCTTTATGATCGGTTACCTTCGCCCGATCACTACCTTGTCATCATTGCCAAACACATCGAAGGTGACCAACTGGACGCGGTGGCACCCAGCGTTGCTCAGGTGCTGTGTGAATACTTTTGGAAGCATCGCGAAACGGTCCGTTTGGAAGCTATCATATTGAAATTAAACTGGCAATGCTTGGATCTGCATCAGGTTTTAACGATCTGCCGCAAAGAGCGACTGTACCGTGCCCAAATGTACCTCAACACGAAAGCCCTTGGCGATTATACGGTTTCGCTGACCGATCTCATCCCGCAGATCCGTCCCGACGGTGACGATCTCCTGCTTGGTAACTGTTTGCTGGTGTACATCTCCAGCTGTCTGGCCGGCCGTGGCTACCCTACCGGTGAAATAGCACCGGAAATGATACCCAACGTTAAGCACGAGGTGCTCCGTTGCCTTACGGTTATACATTCGAAAAACGCAACTGACGATGAGCTACCGTACCCGTATCTGCGAAAGCTGCTCGAATTTGATACCCGCGAAACGTTGAACGTGATTTCGCTCGCATTCCAGGAGAAAGAATTCAACGGTGAGCTCGGATTATCTCAGCGCCAACGTATTATCAACATTCTGCTGGAGATCCTTACACCACAGCACGCGGCGTGGTCGCAGATTGGCAGTCTGCTAAACTTTATCGCGCAACAGATTGCATCTCGTGAGCTGCCCGAAAACGATGTTCTGTTGGAGAAGATCATCAACTATCTAACGATTCCAATCGAAGTAACCCTGACACGGCGTGAGCATTTCGAACGAGAGCAAACCTGGCTTGAGCTACTGCGATCCAACTGCCTAGAGCACATGCCAATCGAACAGTTGCTCGAGATTGCGATGACGAACAAATGCTACCACGTAGCCGAACATCTGCTGGAAAAGCTAGGCCGATACGAGGAAGTGTTTGGCTGTTATCTGCAAGACGAGTACCGACATTTGCAGTTGTTTTCTTACATTACACAGCATGCAACCGACCCGCGACGGCAAGTGTATTTGTTGGTGATGAGGAATCTTTGTCAAATCGTCGACATTAACACCGAACAGGCGGCTCGTGTGCTGGTCGAGAATTTTATGCGCTTCCTGAGCAGCTTTCTGCAAATCATCGAGCGGGATGGTGTATCGAAACGGTTGTTCAACTTTCTTGAAGCACTTCTCAAACAATCGGTTCAGTTGGAAACGTCGGATCTCGAACGCTATCTAGAGCTTCTGTGTCAACATCGGCCAGTTGAGGTGGTGGATTTCTTGAAATCTAATGACTCCTATCGCCTTGATAATGCCATCCGCATAGTGAAACGTTTCGAACTAAGCGATGCTCTCATTTACCTTTACGAGAAGCAGGGTGACTATCAATCCGCATTCGAAATAGCGGAAGCGAGCCTTAAGGCAACACCTGAAAATACTGCCGAATCGTGCGCGCTACAGATAAACGCACTCTGCATTCGCGCTTCATCCGTACTGGTGGAGAGTGAACGAGAACTGCTGTGGTTTTCACTGCTGAATACCGTTTTAGCTCGTAACGATCTGACTTCCATCACGAAAAACATTCTCCACTCTGCGAGTGAGTTTGTCGATTTACCGAAGCTCGTACAGCTCGTGCTAAACTCTGGCACGACAACCGGCAATTTTGGCGACATCAAACACCTGTTGATCGGTATGTTGTCCAATTCTGCCTACGAGACGCTGTTGCTTCAAACGACCGCACGTATCTTGGGGAAGGATTTACATATGTTGCTGGCCAAAGAGCATCGGCAGGCGATGCGTGGTCTGACGGTCAAATCGATCAAATGCATTGTATGCCGTGCACACCTGTACAACGCCGATCGCCAGCAACCCGTTGTCGTGATGGGAGACTGTGGCCACGCCATGCACCAAGAGTGTGCAAACAACTTCTGCACTCTACCAATCGATGCGCCAACGGACACGTTAATCAGTCGTTCCGACAAAGGTGATGACGGCATTCCATTACGAAAGCTTAAATGCCCACGATGCGACACGGTAGTCATTGAGCGGGGCTCCATTAGCACCGTCGAGTGTTGCAAGGAACGAAGTCTGTTTATCACACCGGATACCGTGACTGATGGCAAGCTAAAGCTGAGAGCACCGCCACCTATAGGTAATTAGTGTTCAATCATAGCACTAAGCACTGTTTTCTAGTGGCCATTAACCGTCGCGCTTCTATGAGACATTCATCGCTACATCTTCCTTCCTATATCCGTACTAATTTGTTCGTCTAGCATAGTGTCTATGACGGAATGGATACTATTATTTGAAGCATTTCACTTCTCTAGCTGTGACAAAACCTCGTATTCACACATAGTATAAATCTACCAAATCTAATCACGTTATCTGATTGTTTAGCTAAAGAACCAGCGGAAAGTGTTATTATCGGGGTCATGCATGCCGCCAGTTTCACAGCTGCCGCGAGATGCTGACTGATCTATATCATCGTAACGATGTATTTAAAGACTTTTGAAAATAAATGTGTTTTCGAAACGCCACTGTCCTATGCTGCTGCTTGGTTGGTTGAAACATCCGAACACCTTACACTGATCATGAAACCTGGTTCAAGCTAACGGGTAACGGACACTTTGAAACCCCTCTTCTGGGACAGTCGTGGTTGACGTTGACAAAGGTAGGAGAGCACGTAATAACAAAACCAGGGCCAGACAGTTCCCAGTTTCCTCCAATGGCTGCCCAAATTAACGAAAGCGGCACGAGAGGGAACATAAAACCGGGTTGTGTGTTTTGTACGATAGCAGCAGGCAATGACGCGGCCACAGAAATAGTGTTCCAAAACGAGCGTATTTGCATCTTCCGGGATATCAAACCAGCGTCCGACTTCCATTACCTCGCCGTACCAAAGTATCATATAGAAAATGTTAACTCACTCACCGCGGCTGATAAGCCTTTGCGTAAGTACGGCGGCAGATAACAGTGTCGCGTTTCAGGATGATGGCAATCCTTTCGTTTCATTCTCTTTCAGTCGTGGAGCTCAAACAGGAGCTGGTACGCGTCCTAGAGGCAAATCAGATCAGCCTAGGGGAGGCATCTTTCGGATTTCACATTCCACCATTTACAACCGTAAAACACCTGCATATGCACGCAATAGCACCGGTGTCCAACATGGGATTCGTAGGCCGAATGATTTTCCGGCCCAACACTATGTGGTTCAAGACGGTACAAGGGGATTCGATTTTGTTCTTTTTCTCTAACTGATGCACAATTTTTTCTTCGTTGTTTTTTTTTGTTTCAGGATGAAGCGGTGCTGAATTCTATAACTGGCTAGAATCTACCATCATTTTTCTTTCATTTTTTCTTGTTTAACATCGTCGTGAGAATACAAATTTATTTTGTATCATTCGAGAAATATATCGACTCTTTATATTAACCAGTTTTTGTAGTTCCTGACATTGTCCAAGAGCGAACTTGGTAACTTTATAAGCATTGATTCGCAATTAAACTTTGATAATAGTGCACATACTCACCACATTGTTCATCTGGAAAGGAAAGGATAAAATATAAATTAAACGTATAATGGCGGTAACATTGTACTCACGTTTCAAAAAGTCCGGCGAGCCACGCAGGCGCACATTTTTCATTTGGAAAAAGTTGAAAACCGAATGAAAGATAAGCGAATCATTGGTTCGATACGCTGCTTCCAGGTACTTTCTGGCCGGCAATGACTCGGCACCTGGCATCTGTTTGGCCAACCGGAGCGCGTCTATGATTTGTCCACGTTCCAGCAGCACTTCCAGAATAATTTCATTTGCATTCAATCGTGATAGCATATCGAGAGCCATCTGCGAAACAATCGGGTAGGCAGCGTTCGATAGCGATAGCAGAAAGCAGGCCAACGCTTTCGATTCATTCAAAGCGGAATGTTTGAGCAACAACTGCAGGGTGTCAAACTGCCGGTGCTCGACCAGGTCGATCAGAAGGGCTTTGCTGAGTTCATGATTGGTACTAATGCCATGGCGTGCTAGCGAATTCAGATACAGGAGCAATATTTTCCCCAACTGAGGGGTGTCAATGATGGTTGAAAACACAGCCGTATACAAATCTCCCTGATCTATAAGTACTCGCGGTACAACGGGTGCTTTGATAGGCGATTTTGCCACTGAAATCAGCGCCATTTGGTTTTGCAGTTCGCTGTCGAGTACGCTTTTGTAGAGTGCGTTCAGTTTGTTGAAGATACCCTCGACCACGGGAAGCATGGTGCCACTGTAGCCGGTACTCATCATTTCCTTCAAAACTGATAGAATTACGACTTTTCCATCGGTGCGTTGGAGCAAAAATTCAACTAAGCGTAACCGGTCAGTGATGAGCGCACACAGCGCACTGAGTTTAAGCTGTACGAACCATAGGCATCCGAGTTTCGAATCGATAACGATATTTGGTTGAAACAGGACCCAGTCTTTGGTGTCTGAAAAGCAAGATAGTTTTGGGGTAAGATTAGTTGTACAATAATTCGGTCTGCATGAACCCACGTACACAGTTCACAGTTGATCGTTTTCCCATCGAGGGAGATGCTAGGAACCTCGAGCTGAAAGGGGCGGATTGGCTTGGCCGGTATTATAGGTGAATGAATGGTGGCTCCGGAACCGTGCTCTGTTTCGCTACTACTGAGCGCTATGTCGAACAGCATCGAGCTGGCTGTGGCTTGGTGATGCACAATCACGACATCATCCACAATGTTCATCGCAAAGCGGCCACTCTGGCCAAGCTTGAGAATATGTGATTTCTTAGGTGCCAGTCCGGGGCCATTCAGTAAGTAGATAACGACTTCATATGGACGATTCGAGGGTTGGCGTAATATCAATATCGCGTTAGTGCCATAGAGCTGTGCTAGTGTTACGTCCTTTCCCATGCAGCCTTGATCGAGACCGACTACAGATTGAAAGATGTGAAATTATGAACATGTTCTCTCGTATTGTTCGCTAAACTTACGTTCCAACCGAGGCAGTTTTGTTATGGTGGATGGTTTCAGAATGATGGGGGTCAAAATCGTGCCCACGTTCGAGGACAGTAATGCAAATTTCGATGTCGGACAGTAGCTGAACCAATTGACGGTGATGTTAAGGGATTTGATGGATTTCAGGGAGCGTTTCTCGTAGTTCACCATTAGGATTTCGACGCCAACGTTCGTAAATAAAGCCACCTGTCGCTCCTGTATCCAGACGAACCCGTAAATCGTGTTCTTTCCTTTGAACAGCAACATATCCTGGGGGTTTGGACGGTGGTTCGGTCCAAAGCTGATGAATTCGACCGATGTTTCATTGCGCTGCACGGCCAGCATTTGATTGTCGGCGGAGAACTTGATCGAACGTATCTGTGCGTCCGGAGTTTCGGTCGAGTTCAGATCCATACAAAACACGAAGCTCTCTCCATCTCTGGCCCCCTTCACCACCACTCCCGTGGCACCACCGGAACGAACCGCTATCACCTGCGAGGGTGGAAACAGAGATGTTGGCTGATGGAGGAAGATTCCTTTAGGAAGCTGCAAACACAAGCGTCTAACCTGCTGTTTTGCGTCGTCGAAGAACACGTTGGTCAGCAATCCTGTGCCATCGAATCGAACAGGATCCGGGGAAAGTTCCAAGTAATAATGCTGTAACTCGGTGTCCATTCTGTGGAATTACCGAAATCCTTGAATCAACAACAAACTTCACACAACAACAAACTTTCAAGTTTCGTTTGTGGAATTATTTTATAATTTAAAAAACCATTTGTGGGCCTGTTTTCTAATTGTAATTGGTACAAATTATAATTAAGGGTACCTTTTATTGATATTACTGCCGTATTTCATCCAGCAATTGTCCAGATCAGCTGGCGATGTGCGATAATTTGACCAGGCGCTATTCCATTGTGCGGACCAGGCGCTGAAATGTCAACGACGACAACGAGGTTGTTTGTACCGGGTTTGGATTCCTTTTTTTCGCCTAAATTAGCTGCTTCAGCGTGATTGTGGGCCACCAGAATGGACGTTCTATCGAGACCGGCGGAAGAATTCACCAACGACGGCACGGTCGAGGAGTTGTGGGCAGTTCAGGCTGTCGATCACGCGGAGGTACACTTTAACCTTCTGTGCAGCGTGGATCCCCGGTGGTTACGGTTAACACCCTACGACGAGGAACTGTACGACCAGTTTCGCCGCATGTTTCCCGACATGAACGTGCGCGTGATCGATGAAAACGATCTGAAAAGCCCCGAGGGGAAGACGAAATGGAGAACTTACATGGCGAAATTTAGCCGGCTGGACGATTACAGCGTTGGCACGTTGTTGCGCGCGAACGCCGAGGAAGAGTTCCGACCAGAAAACGCCATCCTAGTGGTCCGAGCGCAGTTCTGGGCTATCGAGATCGCGCGCAACCGTGAAGGTGCCAACGACTGCATTCGGGACAAGTTTCGTGGAAGTTTGAAGAATAAGGAGGACGAATAAAGCGCATTTTCATTTTGTAAATCATTTTGTACCCTTTTCGGAATACATGGTTGAGTTTTCCAAACTGCTTGATCACTTGTGACGCATTCTACCGTTGAAATATGTTATTCTATTAACGATTCATGTACATTCAGCAGCTCTACGTGTGTCAACGAGAGGCCGGAAGTGTACACACAGGACCGGCTGCTCTCTGCTGGAGTGAAATGATACAACATCGATACTCGATCCTGTTATCTGTTAAGCGGCCAGTTCCTGTGCTTGCTTCTTTTCGAATTTCTGTTTTCGCTGCAGCAACCGCTTCTCGCGCTCGTATTCCTTCAGCCGTAGGATGTAACTGTAAGGAAACACAACCGGTTAGCTTAATCCAATTGCGGAACTGCATCAACTCACTCTTCGTATTCGCAGTTCAAATACTCGTGCTTCTCGTGGGCACACTTGTACGCCCAGGGCCACACGTCGCTGCGGCAGGCACGGTATTGGATCAATTTATGCGCGCAGTAATCTCGGGCCTCAAGCGGCAACTTGGCGGCTTCCATTTCCTCCTGCGTTGCAATCATTACTACAAAATAAACGGAAATTCCTATTTCAGCCGCGCCGCCATCCGTTTGTTTTGATGCACCGCTTCGCACGGTGCCGTGTTATGTAATGGAATACAGCCATTTGGCGACATCCTAATCTCTGGTGTTGATTTCCAGTCGTCGAGTGCAGCTGGTCGGTCGCGTACACTCCGGCCGGTGGCCTCCGGTGTGTCAGGAAAGGCTAAAAAGAAAATCGCGGTCGGATTGCTTACCTCGTTCCTTCCGGCCCTGCGGAAAGCCCAGATTCGGATCAAAACTCGGCTCCGTTAGCGGCACCGGAGTTCCCTTGGGGTTGGTCAAGTAAAGCGACACGTAATTGCCCATGTTCACGCCGCTCGCGCCGTTTTTGCTGGCAGGAGTGCTGAAATGAATCCAGCCAAAGCGCAGATATTAAATTTGTTTTGTTCGCTGCGAATCAATTTTTCACCTTCTTCACGGAGGCTCTGTGATTTTCGGCTGCTTTTGCTGAACTTCAGCGTTAACGTCAATGGATCTGCTGGTGTGTATCAGGCCGGGTCCACACGTTACTGTAGCCACCACACATCACAATTTAAGCAAAAGTTTCAGACTATCATCTAAAATAATAATACATAGTAATACATGTTATTACTGAGCAATTGTTCAGCGAATATTTACCTTACATCCGACTTCGATGCACCGAAATGGCGATAAATGGCTGCTGAGGCTGTTACTGAGAGTGTGGACGGACACTGACAGTTCGGGAGAGGAGAAAAATGTTTTCGTGCAAAAGGTAGAAGAGAGGAAAAATGACGAAAACGCCGTCAATGGCTGCCGCGAGAGTAGAATGAAAACGGTGAAATTTTACTGAAATCATTGTGGAAAAGATGTGCTAGACGGTGCCGAGAGGAAGATAAACTGTTCGACCGTTCCTCGGGCACCGAGAATCGAGTGTTTCCATCGCGGTAGGCAGGTAAAAGATTGCTTGAAAAAATTTCACCTGGTGGGCAAGTTCCGCAACTTTGGAAGTGAAATTCTGGCTCGGTTCCGTTGCGGTTCTGTGCGGTGCAGCAAGGGTAGAATTGCGGTCAGAACAACGGGGGCAATGGTATACTCCCGGGTCAAATGATAAAGAGAAACCACCTCCCAACGCACCGCCGCGGGTTGCGCGTGAACTTATGTAGTGCGTGCGTGCGTGCGTGCGTGTGTGCGCGTTGAGGTGCCGAAGGAGTTCGGAGCAGAAATCTACATCTATTTATCCAGCAGCTTTGCCTGCCGGTTTATGCTGAAATGTTGTATTGAAG
>NC_064875.1:70768467-70775967 GCF_943734745.1 Anopheles darlingi
ACAGCATTCCTATCATCATCACCACCATGGACACCAGAATCCGTACGGACACACGTACCATAATCAAGCGGCTTCTTCTTACCCTCCACCGCAAGCACCGGCTGGTATGCACCATCATCCAGGACATCATCATTCTTCGCTTCTTCCTCCAACTGCGCCAGGATCTGCTTCTACCATGGGACAGTATGGTGGTGGACATCAACCATACGCTGCAGCCTACGGACAGGCGACGAGTGCAGCGACCGATCAGTCGAGCTCCGTAGGAGGAACACACTATGGGTCGCATTCCGGGATCGGAAATGGAACTGGCGTCGGAGGGGGAGGTAGTGCGCATCATTATAATGCCTCGGCCACCGGAGGAGGGTATCGAGATGATAAGGATATGATTATTGGTACCGATATGGCTGGTGATCAATCCAGCGCTTCAATGGCCATCACGACGCCTAACGCGGCTTCTACATCGGCGACAGGTGCCAGCAGCGCTGGTGGAAGTAGTGGGAAGCGGAAGATTGAAATACTCGACAATATTCTCATAAAGAAATCTAAACACACACCAGACGTCGGAGGGTCATCGATTGGCGTCGGTGGAATTACTGTACCCGGTGGAATTCCCAACAATGCATTCTGTCCACAACCGACCGATCAGGTGATGGGTGTTGATGGCAGTAAATCATCGTTTCAGATATCAAATCTGCTCGATGACAAGGGTTCGAAACCATCACATCCTGGAAGTGCGAGTGGTGCAAAGAATGCGATGTCCGTGGGAGCGAACGAAAAGAAGACATCCTCAGGAGGACGAGGTTCGAAGGCTAGCCGAAAAGGGACTAGCAGCAACGAAGGAGGAGCAGGAGGATCCAATTCTTCAAAGTCCTCTAGTTCGAGCAAAGGAAGTGCGACTAAAAATGACCCCAGTGGTCAGCAATCTTCGGGTGGAGATAGTGAGCAAGGGCAGGGTTCGGAGCATAAGGAACAGCAAGGGCAGCAGATGGATTTCGATATTTCGGAAAAGTTGAAAGAAATGGGTGAGATCAGCGTGAAGCCGGTATCGAAGACGGATGCCAATGCCAAAGCACGCAGCGAACTCGAGTGTAATGAAGAGATATCACTCGAAATAACGAAGAAGGATGCAGCGATGCGCAAGGTAACTAATTTGCGTAAAAACATCAAGGAAGTGATGGACGATAATCAGCTAGACGCTTCGACGCTCGCTGCCCAGCGACAAGAGTTGGAGCGTTTGGCGCGCGTCCAGGAACAGCAGCGCATTATCCGGGAGGTGCAGCGGCAGCTGGCACTCGAGCGGCAGACAAACAAAACCGAGCAAAAGGTGATGCAGTTCCTGCAGGGTCATGCTTCCATTTTGAAACCCCAGCAGCCTAGCACATCCGGGACGGTGCCGGCAAGCTCTACGGGAGGCAGTACCGGCATGGGTTCTGGTGTTGGGGGCAGCGCAGCTGCCACAGCGGCGTCATCATCATCCGCTTCCACCACTACCGCGACTACTCCTGTACGTCTTGGATACGTTAAGAATCCGTTCGAAACACGCGGCCGTCCACCGAAGAACCGGCAGGTATCGATGCTGGCATCATCCTTGGCCTCATCATCTTCGGCCACATCATCCTCTACGATTACGCCGACCGCCAATCTGACACCTTCGGTTAGTATTGCTCCGGTCAAAGCGAGCAGCGCTACGATGAGTGCAGCCGCTTCTACCTCGTCACTGTCCTCGCTATCCTCCTCTTCTTCATCGGCCTCGGTGATTCCGGTCCGTACGTTTGAGGAGATGGTGGATAGCGATGGCGAGGAGTTGGAACCGGAGGATGAAGAGGAAGATGAGGACAGTGAGGGTGAAGTGATTGCGCTGCCCGAAAAGAAGGAGATCGTAACGATCGACAGCTCATCGGATGATGACGATTGCATTGTGCTGTCCGATGATGACGAGGAGGAACCGGAAGACGAGTCCGATGATGATCCGCAGAACAGTGGGCTGCACGTGAACGATGCGTACAATGTACCGGACGAGCAAGGCCGCGTGGTGATCAATGTTGGGCACGCCGATGGTGAGCAGGACATTTTTCTTGCACCGCAGATTGCGCGCATTATCAAACCGCATCAGATCGGTGGTGTGCGCTTTCTGTTCGATAACATCATCGAATCGATCGAGCGGTACGACTCATCGACTGGCTTCGGTTGCATACTGGCTCATTCGATGGGCCTGGGCAAAACACTTCAGTTAGTTTGCTTCTGTGATATATTTTTAAGACACACCAGCTCCAAGACGGTACTCGTGATCATGCCGATCAACACGCTGCAGAACTGGTTGAACGAGTTCAACACCTGGCTACCGGAGGATGCCACCAACAGTCCGTTGCGCAACCATGGTGAGGTACGGCCGCGCAACTTTCGGATCTTCATCCTGAACGATAGCCACAAGACGCTCAAATCGAGGGCCAAGGTCGTGCTCGAGTGGGCCAAGAACGGAGGGGTGCTGCTAATCGGGTACGAGATGTACCGCTTGCTAAGCCAGAAGAAGATGACGAAGAAGAAGAAGAAAAAGAAAAAGGGCGGTGTGCTAGTGGAGGTGGAAGAGGAGGAAAAGGAATCAACTGAAGAGCAGCGCAGCATGTTCGACGACATCCATGAAGCGCTCGTAAAACCAGGCCCGGATCTGGTGGTCTGTGATGAGGGCCATCGTATCAAGAACTCACACGCCAGCATCTCGGTGGCGTTAAAGCAAATTAAATCTAAGCGACGTATCGTCCTTACCGGTTACCCACTGCAGAACAATCTGCTCGAATACTGGTGCATGGTGGATTTTGTGCGGCCGAACTACCTGGGCACGAAGACGGAGTTTAGCAACATGTTTGAACGACCGATTCAGAACGGACAGTGCATTGATTCAACGCCACAGGACATCAAATTAATGCGATACCGTGCACACGTACTACACTCGCTGTTGCTCGGTTTCGTGCAGCGAAGGTCTCACTCTGTGCTGCAAACGTCACTACCCCAGAAAGAGGAGTATGTCCTGCAGATCCGTATGACCGAGTTCCAGCGTAAGCTGTACACAGTGTTCATGAACGAGGTAGTGCGTACGAAGGCAGTACCAAACCCACTGAAAGCTTTCGCCGTGTGCTGTAAGATCTGGAATCATCCGGATGTGCTGTACAATTTTCTGAAGCAAAGTGAAGGCGATCTCGATCTGGAACTCGAAGAATCGGAACCGCCAACTGGCAAAGCACCAATTCCGGGAGATCCTGCGAATGGAGTTGCACCAACGGCGGCGGCGGCAGCGGCCGCGGTAGGAGGTGGTCTTGTTGCAATGGAGGTTGATGCAGCTTCGGCCACAACTGGGACGATGATTTCGAATAAACCCGGTCCTGGACGTAAAAGCGGCCCACCGGCGATTCCGAAACCACCAAAACCATTGGCCTTGAAGAAGGATGGTACTCCACGGAAACCGAGAACGCCGAAAAAGTTGCTCAACAATAAGTCACAGGCGGTTGGCAAGGATGGCCGGATTGTTCCAGCCGCTACGATCAGTCCAAGCAACGTGACGAGCGCAAAGGACGCTATGGATACGTCACAGCCGCTACAGCCCTCCTATCCGAAGGTCGATACAGGGCATCCTTCTTATGGAATTGATAGGAATGGTATTAAGCAAGAAGGTCCGATGCCGTATCCTTCGTCCCAATATCACCAATCGAATGATTCTTACTCACAACCGTACCCAGGCCCGGGTGGTAGCTATCAGGGAGGTTCGAGTTTCCATGGGGCAGGCTACAGTCAAGGGGCAATGATGGGCCAAGATACGCATTATGGGTCGTACGGACCGACCGGTACCCATTACGGTACTTCTGGTGCCCCTACCGATCCCTATGGTGGAGGAATGTACGGTGGAAACTACTATAGAAACGATTACTCCGGTTCCTCTTACCATCCTCCCAATGCGTACGATCAAGGTTACAATTCCTACAGTGCCAACGCAGCCAATGCCAACATGGGGACTGCTGGTGGATACTCGAGCAATGGTGTTAATGCTGTGGGCACAACCGGTGCAGCAACTAGCACACAAGCTAACTACTGGAGTGGGAACCAGAGCAACGGAAGCAACAATAATAGTGCGTATGACTACAATCAGCAGCAGCAACCAACTACTGCCACTGTAGCTAATAGCGGCAACGAAGCAGCTGGCAATATTTCATCGTATCCCACGTACCCTGGAGGGTATGGAGATACGAATGGTAATCCTACATCATTGCCCGCTGCTGTGCCTGCCAGCAATGGGGCAGACATGTATAATTACACTCAACCAGAACGACAGCAGCAGCAGCAACAGCAGCAGTACAATAGCTTTACTGCTACAGGAGAAGCTCAACCTAAATGGGAAGCAACAGAAGGGTCTACAGTTCCCAGTGACACTGCTGGTGGGATCGATTCTAACGCGAAGGAACCACAAAAACAGCAAAACTCCGATAAAACAGTAACAGCGCCAATGACGGGAGATCTGACTGGAACAACCGCGTCCGATACCACAACAGTACCTACGTCACCGGAAAGAAAGGATGCGTCGGGTGTAGGTGCACTTGCATCCTCAAGCAATTTCCCACATGATGCTGCTACCGTAACGCAGGAACAGGCGAACGCACAGTACGCCAATCAACCTTCCTTGGAAGATCTCAACGATCCAGTCAAGCCGGATCTTAGCTCATGCGACAAGTCTAGCAACGAGATGGTCGCGATGGACACGAAAGAAAGCAACCCTGAGAGCAAATTGGAGGAAGAGTTGGAATCCAGTATAACTTCCGGCCCGGAGGAGTTGAAGCCGGAAATTAAACAAGATTGTGACAAAGAAGAGAGCGATGTTAAACAGGAATCGGAAAAACTGGACGAAGGAACGGCTGCAGCGGATTTGGGAACGAATGGCGCTATTAAGTGTGAAGTTAAAGTGGAGAATGAAGATCAGAGCGTTGTGGCCAATGGAGACGCTAAGATGGAAAATGCACCCCAGTCCAAGGAAGCACAGCCAGCGGCAACCACTACACAAAATCCAGCCACAGAGAATGTAACAGATGTTGATGTAAAGCAGGAAGTAAAAAAAGAGGAGGGCAAACAGGAAGATGGTGTAATGAACTGTGAAATAGATGAAAGCAGCGTAAAGGAAGAGATTGAAAAGAATGATGGCGAGGTTATAGACGCAGAGAAGGACAAACCGATCATCATTGCCCCGGACACCGATAAGTGTGCAGAAGATGCAAAAGATGTGAAAGATACAATTACGATCGAGGAAGTCAAGGATACAGATAAATCGCAAGAAGATGCTAAACTTGTTGAACCGATTCTCAATGAGGAGAAAGAATCGAAAGACGGTGTCATCAAGATTGAGGATGATGCTGCGGATCCAAAACCGACGGTGGCGGTACAGTCCGAGAAGGAAGAAAAGACTATCGAAGATAAAGATACGAAAGAAGGAGCCTCTTCGGCGGTAGTGCCGGTAACCAATTCCGCCGTTGTCGCTGGTACGAAGGAAACGAAAGGAAAAGATTCCAAGGACGAGATTCCGTACGAGTGGGCTTTTGAGCTGATGAAAGGTTACATTCCGGATTTGCTGGAAACTTCACCGAAAATGGAAATCTTTTTCTGTATACTGGAAGAGAGTATCCGTTTGGGTGATCGGTTGCTCGTGTTCAGCCAAAGTTTGCTAACGTTAAACTTGATCGAGCGCTTCTTACAGAGAAACAAGATTCCCGGCACCGAGAGCCATTGGTCTAGAAATATTAGCTACTTCCGTAAGTATTGCCGCAATATTCCGCTCCCGTTTGCATTGTCTTATAACCTTCGTTTTTTGTTTTATTTTTGCAGGTTTGGATGGTTCAACGGTTGCCCAGGAACGCGAGAAGCTGATCAATGAGTTCAATTCGAATCCGAACGTTCATCTCTTTCTCGTGTCGACCCGCGCGGGCTCGCTGGGTATTAATTTGGTTGGCGCAAATCGTGTGGTGGTGTTTGATGCAAGCTGGAACCCATGCCATGACACGCAAGCCGTATGCCGGGTGTATCGTTATGGACAGAAGAAACCCTGCTTCGTCTACCGACTCGTGATGGATAACTGTTTGGAGAAGAAGATCTACGATCGCCAGATCAACAAGCAGGGCATGTCGGATCGCATCGTGGACGAGTGCAACCCAGACGCGCATCTTTCGATGAAGGAAATCACCAGCCTTTGCTATGATGATGGGGAGGATGGTGAGATAAAAGATTTTAGCCAGGATAAGGATAAGTTTATCGATATCGTGATGCAGCATTTGCTCGAGTTACATTCGAAGAAGCTGACAAAGGCACCGTTCGCGCACGAAAGTTTACTGATCGATCGGAAGGAGAAGAAATTGTCCTCGGCCGAGAAACGGCAGGCACAGCGTGGTTACGAGCTGGAGAAACAAGCAGCCACGAAGCCAACATACTCGTACACGTCGATGGGGACAACTTATCGTGCGATTCGTACCTCTGACGGGTCCATCATCCATCGACCGGTGGCCTCGGTAAGCTCTCGGTATTATCTGAACGTTTCAACAAGCTTATCATTATAATCTATATTTAACCCAGGTCCGGCCTATGCAGGCAGGTGATGCGAACAAGAATAATGTTGCCGGTGCACGGCCCACACGCTGGATACCAGCTGAAGTGTGGCAGCGGCAGGGTATGACGGCTCAAGAAATGACGCTTCCAATAGGTACGTTTTTACCTTGTTGGTATGTGAGATGTGTGAGAAAATATAACTTACACTTGTTTTTTTTTTTTCAGATGTGGTCATACCAACAAGCTCAGCCGACAAGTCTAATATTGTGCTGAAGGCGGGCCAGAAGGTGATGGTACTGAAATCCCCGAAGGGCATCTATATGCAACTGGAAAGTGGCAAAATCATTGCCATTCGTACGGCGTTCAAGGTCGGTCAAAGTAAGGATGCCGCGACAACGAAGGGAGGAAATGTCGTTACAACCACTCCTAACACGACAACGACAGCTGGTCGACGAACGAATCTGACGTTCAGCAGCACGAAATCATCATCCACGTTGCTGCTTCCAAAGAACGGAAGTGGCGGTACCAGCGATTTCTCTGAAGGAAACTCACTCAGTATTGCATCCAACTCAGATGATGATGAAAAGTCCGATTCAAGCTTGGTTCCACTCACGATACACGATGATGGAGACAGTGAGAAAGAAACGATGAGCGTCGACGACTACCCGGACAAACCGGCAATGAAAAAGGACGATGTTGAGCATATCGTGAATGACAAAACGGACACTACGAGCAGCACCGGAAGCATGAGCTGTGGTGGTAGCAGCAGTGGTACAACTACCAGCACAGCGGCGTTACCTACGGGCTTAGGTGTAGCATCGTTCAAGAATGCATCCAATCAGAAGATCAGTGGAACAGTAGGCGCAAATCAAAGTAGCAGCAGCGGTGAAGCGACTGGCGAAAAGTTTCCAATAATTCAGTCCGTAC
>NC_064875.1:70780967-70820967 GCF_943734745.1 Anopheles darlingi
TATGCTTGTTCTGTTGAATAGTGGGCCCAGCTACTCCACTTGTTCCCGCGCTGGATGAGTCTAGTTAAATTGATGAGCAGATTCATGGCATTCAAGAGCCAGGCAATATTCTTCTCAAAATAGCAGACGAATGTAAGATATATAGGGTTGTCTGACGGTATAAGTAAAGTAGAAGTAGTATCAGCAGCACACACATGTTCCCGGAGTTAAAGCGTTCAATCAAAATCGCCTGCTAAGATGCCATCCACAAGAGGCCAACTTAGGCGGTAAATGCCCCGCCAGTTAAATGACTAGCGTTATGTTCGTTTGATTTTGTGTATAAGTCGTGTGAGTGTGTACGTGTGTGTTTGCACGCGAGTATGTAATGTAACTGCTGTACGTGCCACCTCAACGCCAGCTACACAACACGGGAATAACGAGTGCAAGCAGCACTGGCTGTAGACGTAAAACTAACTAATGTAGAATATGAATTGTGTGCAGGTACTATACAGGATATTTCAATTAAAAAATTTAAAAATAAGTTGTAGTACTTTTTTACTTTGAAATCGAATAGGTTTACGGATCTTCTGAGAAAAAAAAGCTAAACGTTTCGTTCATCATGAGCTGCCAGTCACACGCTGCTATACTAGTGATTCACGTGGATCGGTTTACTAGCTGCAGGTCATTAAGCATTCTAAAGGGGGCCAGCGTGCGTGTTGCAATGCATGATCCAGGGTGCATGAAAACAAAGGGTTGTTAATTAATGGTTAGTCTTCCTATAGTAGAATGCGATAAAACTGGACGAGGGGGTGAAAACAAACTTAGCAAATGGCAAAATCGACATTACGTATCTTTTTAAACCCTTTATTTTATGGTCCACGGACACGTGGTTTTCAGTTGAGTGTTCTTTTTCTCAATACCTTGTACCTCAGCAATAAGCAACAGACAGAAATCTGCAATTAACATGTTGAGCCGAGATATGTGCGTCATTTTGGGTCAAGGCTAGTCATCTTGGTGCTCTCATTCCACAGCCAGGCCGCTAGGTCATCGTTGCGTGCGTATTTACTCAACTGCTGCTCACGGCAATCACTATAAAATGCAGAAAACGCGTGAGATTGTGAATAGAGAGACAGCTAATATGTGCATGGTAGACATACGCATAATATTTCCCACTCTCTTGCGATAAGTCTTCATCTAAGGCCGTGTAAAGGGTCGTCTGGGCACCAGATAGCGGTGTCTTGAAGGCCACACGGAGCAACGGTTTCACTAGCTTGCTGAGATCGGTAAAATGGTTTTCGGATACGCATTAGGCATCTGTATCAGATCTGACTCATGTACAGGGGAACTGAGGACTTACTGATCAAACAGGAAGAAGAAGGAGCCCATGTGCCGGGGTAATTCCGTGTCGACCGTACCGGGATGTACCGCATAGGTGGTGACTCCTGTTCCTTCCAGACGTTTGGCCAGCTCGCGAGTGAACATCACATTGGCGAGTTTACTCTGGCAGTAGGCCGTTACCTGGTTGTACGATTGCTCACTGTTCAGGTCCCTTTGGTTGATCTTACCGTACTTGTGCGCTAAACTGGACAGATTTACAATGCGGCTCGGTGCCGAAGCTTTCAATCGATCGAGCAGTAAATTAGTGAGCAAAAAGTGTCCCAAATGATTCACTCCAAGCTGCTGTTCGAATCCATCCTTAGTCAGCGCCTTGGGGCACGCCATAACTCCCGCATTGTTGATTAGCAGATCGAGACGTTCTTCCTCGGCCAGAAAGCTAAAGACAGGTGCTAGTTCAGATGGATTCAATAGCGATTTGGCGATTGCTGCTTACCCTTTAACGAACTTTCGAATCGATTCCAACGAAGCAAGATCCAGCTCGCGCACATGAATATCGCCGAGGCCGGTCTGGGCTATGATCTCTTGGCGCGCCTCATTGGCACGCTCCAGTGATCGACATGCTAGGTACACTTTACCACCACGCTTTAGCAATTCACGGGCCGTCTCCTTTCCAATACCCGTGTTGGCTCCTGTGATGAGAATCACTTTACCATCGCAGCGAGTGTTTTTACGAAACTGTCCTCCCTCGATGATAAGCCTTCAACGTTAGAGAAGTAAAACCGCTTAAACCCTGCTGTACGTTGCTGATAAGCCACAGTACACATACCTTGCCAGCTTGTATGTGAGCGCCACCACTACGATTCCAACTACAATGCTCAAAATCATTGTGCTTCGCTAATTTGGATCCGATCACGCCGACCAGCTGTTTCTGACTGACCACCGGCGGCGCTGGGTTTGACCTTGCCAACCACGCCACGTGTTAGGAGCAGCACACATCAAGAGAGAAGCTTCAGAGAGTGCGATTATAAGCGGGCCGTTTTTTTATTCTTTTATGCTACTTGCGGTTCGATGGAGCGAAACCATATCTGTATGGTCATCCGTGGCGCTGGCATTGTGGGAATCCGTTCAAAATATAATCCGAAAGGAGTAGTGCGTGCGTATGCGAAGGATGCGTGGAAAGGGAGAGAACAACTATACATGACAATGAAATTAGATGGCTCACTTGAAATGGCTTCTAGCGTGCTAAAGAGCCGTTGGAGCCGCGGCCAGTGATGCGCACATCGATGCAAAAACGTACACGTGCTCCAATATATCCGCGACCGCCGAATAGAGAAGCCCCTGGCACCAAAAATTAGCACGAAATCGGATGTCCTGTAACTGTTGTTATGAAATATGAAATCAGGAGGCAACGGATATGAGAAACCAAATGGCCCAGATTAATTCAAAGGACACCTCAAAGCTTTATTATGGCCGTGGCTTCGTAGAAGCCCGTACACGATGTCGAGAATCGTTGCGAAAGATGAATCTCCTTTACGATTGTTTTGCCAAAATCGTAGTTGCCATAGAGCCGCAAGATTTCGCTGGCATCAAACGCGATGCGTTTACGCTCCGCATCTTTTAATTCGGCACCCTCCCCTTCGCCAGCGCGGAACAGTGAGTTGATGAGGGTCGCGTGTAGCTTCACGTGATCGTACTTTCTCTGCATGAGCCCATTGGAGATAAAGTAGTCATACATTCGATCGGCGGCCGTCTGCAGTATAGAGGAATCGATTTTTGCGTACAGTACATCCACCGAATGTGGATCATCGTTCATGTATTCAAGTCCCCGCACATGAATCTCGATTGGGCCACTTTCTGTAAGAAGAGGTCTGTAGAAAGGTAAATCGCAGTTAGAGTACACAGTAATTTCAATACGACACTGCGTCTTACTTCAATATCGTATCTTGACAATCTTGTAAAATCTGGGCAGCACTCGCTCGATCCTCGTTATCCATCAACGCAAGTGTGCAGAGCGTGATATGCAGCTTTTCCGGTTGTTGAAACAAAGTTTCATCCACACTAAAGGCAACCGGCAGTTTAGTGAGCACCTGCTCTCTAAAGCCCACGAAGCGTTTCATGATTTCTGCCGTATTCAATGGTACCGATAGGAAGTGTGTAAACTGTTGCTTGTTGCGTGCACCGATGACGATCAGTTCGATACGTGATCGTGCTGCGGCCACGGATTTGCGTGAAACTCCGGTAACCACGATATCACCCGTGGTTCCCTGTTTCGGTACACGTATTTGTGCCTTCGTTTCTCCTTCCAGTCGTTGCCGTGTTTGTCCTTTAGCACCAATGATCATTGCATAGAAGACGCTAAAAAACAAGGTCACTGTGAATGAGTGAAACTCCTGTATTTGTTACAGATCGTACTTACGCAGGAACGTGGAATGCCGTTTGGTATTTGCCGGCTTCATTCACCTCGATTTCGTACTCGTCCTCACCGTCATCATCGCGGTACATATCATCCTCAACGTAGCCTTCTTCGCCTTCCGGTTGCAGAGAATCCTCTGTGGATTTGCACTGGTTGACCCGGTAGCACCGGGTGCCGATCCACATGAGTTGCGGGGATAAAACGTCCATTTTTGGTGGTCGGGAACGGATTCCGCTTTCGGAACCGTTTTTTTGTTTACGGATTTTTAACAGTTAAGGCCTCCGCACACTGCATGCCTAACGTACGTTACTGAACGGAACGCAGCTCTCAACACTGTAATGTATGGGACTACACCGGCTAACACACGTAACTTACGTTGCGGAGCGGATCGTGCGTTGCGTACGTTACGTCTGTAATGTGTGGAGGCCCTTAAACCACGTTGTTTTGGTGCTGATCCGAGAACACGAAAATCGAAGCGCGATGAAAGTGAACGAAAAGAAGCGTTTAACCGACCGTGAAAAGCTGGAAATACGAGAACGGAAGCGGAACCAGCGACAGAACCGGCTCCTGAAACGTGTGCAGCAACAGTTTGAACAGGTGGAGAAGGATAAAGCATCTCAGGCTGAGGTACACGTAGCGGCCGTGCCGGAAGCCGAACATGTCTCCACCATCAGTATCGCGGTCCCGGGCTCAATCATGGACAATGCGCAGTCCCCAGAGCTGCGGACATATCTGGCTGGTCAGATCGCACGGGCCGCTTGCATTTTCCAGATCGACGAGGTGATCGTTTTCGACGACTGCGGTCCCAGCAACCAAGTGACGGATCGATTAAGCACCATCGAAACCGCGGAGGGTTCAACGTCGGCTCGTCGTTGCTGCATCCAGTTGGCACGCATTCTTCAGTACCTTGAGTGTCCGCAGTATCTGCGAAAGTACTTCTTCCCGATACACAACGATCTGAAGTTCTGCGGGCTGCTCAACCCGCTTGATTCGCAGCATCATCTGCGGCAGCAGAGTGAGTTCGTGTTCCGCGAAGGCATCGTTACCAGCAAGCCCACAAAGCATGGCAAGGGATCGTACGTAAACGTGGGTTTACTAAATGATGTACGCATCGATACACAGCTCGAGCCGAACGTCCGAGTAACGGTGAAGCTGCCGGATGGAGCGGACTTGAAATCAAAGAAAATCCGTGCGAAGGTCGTGCCACCGTCTCAGCCACGTCAGGAAACGGGCATCTACTGGGGTTACTCCGTACGCATCGCCAACTCATTGTCGCAGGTCTTTACGAAGAGTCCATACAAGGGAGGGTACGATTTGACCATCGGCACGTCCGATCGTGGAACAAACGTACATGAGGTTGCCGCCAAAAGCCTCTCCTATCGACATGCGCTGGTGGTGTTTGGAGGCGTGCTGGGACTGGAACCGGCGCTGGATAACGACACAAAGCTCACGGTGGAAACGGTCGAAGATCTGTTCGACGAATACCTGAACACTGTCCCAGCGCAGGGATCGCGTACCGTGAGAACCGAAGAAGCGATTTTGATTTCAATGGCAGCCCTCGGAGAGAAAGTGTGTCCTGCTACTGCTCCCAAATCGTTCACTAGTTTCGATGCCATACCCCAGAGTAAGGATACTGGCATACAACAGTACGCGTTTAACGAAAAGCGAACGAAATTTGACCCGTTGGCCAAGAAAATCACGGATACGCCGCCAATCCATATCGAGCAAATCGCTCAACCCGATCCTAACGACGATATGTCGCGCTTCGACTAAACTGAGCAGGCCAGTGGATATGAATAAATTCCCATTTATTTACAATTTAGTGCGCGGTGTCTCCATTATTCTCGAGTGCGGCCATCTGGTTACGGATGAGTATGACGGACTCGGCAAGAGATTGCGGGTGTACTCCGGCCTCGAGCAGTTTCACACAGATGTCCAGCGTTTCGGGGCTCAAGCCGGTGTTGAGGTACTGTGAAATGTTCTGAATGTTGGCCCGTACCAGTTGCGATTGCTGCAGTCGCATGTACAAATTTGAGTTGTGCTCATCACTCGGTTCAGGCATCCTGGGATGATAAAAGCAAAAGTAAACAATATTGGACGCCTCGATTTGCCTTTCGTTAATCCATGGCCATACCTTGAGGGAAAAGATTTTATTTCGCACAAAATTCTAGGTTTTTTTCACACAAATCTTCACGCGTTTCTTCTCTCGGGACCGTTTTATTGTTTACTTCTGAAGTTTTATTGAACAGCAAGAATTGTTTGAAAGATCCCTCGGTTTGGGAAGGTGCACAAGTTCTTCGAAAACGTTTTATCTCTCTTCTAAAATTATTGCCTCTGAGACAAAATTAACAATCCTAGGCAGAAAATTAATCAAAGATAAAGGCTGCTACAAGTGCAAATCACCGGGAACTTCAACGTCTGCTTCGTTTTCGGGGGGAATCCAGCTTTCGGTTAAATCCGTGGGTAGGATGGCATCGTTCAATGCGGTATGCTCGTTTGGGACTCCGAACTGGGTCTGTTCAGGGCTGCAAAGAACGGGGATTAAAGTTGTAATTTAGAAAAAAAAAACGGTCGCCATCACTTACGGCTCTTGAGCTGAAGCCAACAACACGGAAAGCACGGAGAGAACGATGAAAAGTTTTCCGAACATGCTGATGATTGGCAAACCCGAGCGAATTAATTGAACTCGTCTCGAGCGCGGTCTTATATTTGAAAAGCTGCGAAGGATAAAAAATGTATGAATGAACAATAAAACTCTCGCTTGAGTGATCTTTAGTACAAAAACACAATGAATAGTGAGGCTAGTTTTTGTGGCGGTTTTTTAAATCCAATTATTGCCACGCAGAGCGTATAACAAACGTATAAAATCTACATGACTTTTATGCGACCTTTTTTCTACTGATTACCTCCCGTGCGTTTACGCTAGCGTCGGTTTGTTGTTTTAAATTTGGACGCCACGCTTAGGCCCCGACTAAAATACTAAAACTATTATTAATTACAAACGCAACGGTAAGGATGGCTCCTCGTAAACGAAAAGTGGTGGTTCCGGCAACGGGACAGTCGCCGGAAAAGATAAAATATTCGACTGCAGTCATACAAACCATGCTGAAAGCGCAGCCTAATCAAACGGTGCACGCCAAGCTGATCCGGGAACTTAAGGGGCTTTACGCAACGGTCGCGCACGATTCCTTCATGAAATCATTCCTGCAAGTGATCAAACGGCAGATGGAACATGAAGAAACGAACGAGTACGCAAATAATGTGTTCATGTTCTGCGCCACGTTTGTGGCCGATCCGGAATACAGCGAACAGTCGGAAACGCATCCGGTTATGTCGTCCTTATTTGATTGGTTACTTAGTACGATCAGTTACGCACCGCTTGTCCGCTTCCGGATTTGCCAGCTGGTGAATCTGGTGCTGAATGCGCTCGGCTCCGATGCCACTCTGGATGATTCGATCTGCGACAAGATTCTGCGCTACATGCTCGAGCGGATGCGTGATGTATCGCAACACGTACGGGTGCAGGCGGTTCTTGCGCTCCAGCGTCTGCAAGACCCCACCAATCCCGAAGACGCCGTTTGCCGTGCGTACATCTATCACCTGGACAAGGATCCATCGCCGAAGGTGCGCCAGACAATCATCTCCTCGCTGGGACCCAATTACCGCTCGCTTCCCCACATTATCGACCGGCTGTGGGACGTGGATGAGCGTGTACGCCGGCACACGTACATGCAGATGAGCAGCTTCCCTGTGCGTCAGTACAAAGTAGCACAGCGTCTCAAGTTCCTCGAGCAGGGACTGACCGATCATGCCGAGAGCGTGAAAAAGGTGGTGCGCAACGTGATGATCCCGCAGTGGTTTGAATCGTACCAACAAGACCATATTGTCTTCATCGAGGCACTGAAGCTAGATGCCGATGAAAAGGAGATCGAACGGTTTCGTAACACCGCCAAGATGACTCTGTTGGAGATTTTCAAGTAAGCATTGTCTACTTCGACCCCTTGGTGGAATGGTAATCATTTCAATTTGCTTTTTTTCGTTCAGGAAAAGTGGAGTTAAGGAGATGGGAGCGTTGCTGAAGTTCAGCGAAGAGAGCAAGGTCGTTCCGTTGGCAGATCTGACGATCGAGCGCGCTATTTGCTGGCAGGCACTGCTCGAGCATCAACAGACGACGGATACGGGCGAAGAGGAGGATTATATGATGGAGCTTAGCAAGTTATGCGAGTATTTGAAGCAGTTTATCGAGAACACGGGTAATGCGGCGTTCATGATGTCGACCGATGGCAATCGCACGAAGTCTGCCCTTGCGACATCGACGTCTTCCTCACCGCACACGATGGACAAGCTGCAACAGTTGTACTTTCAGTACATCCTGTTGACGCTGCTGGAGATTGTCGGAATGTATGATTACGGCGATGAATTTGGGCGTGACAGCTTGAAGCTAGTGTTGTCCGGTATACTGTGTAACGAAGTGCTGTTTGAAATGAACGTGCGTTTGATCATGTCCATTTTCGAGAAGCTACTACCGGATGTAGAGCAACGGTTCAAATTCTTCGTCGATCTGGTTAACTCGGTCCTCGAACCGTCGCGCGTAGACTTCTCCGATAGCTCGCGCGTGCTGGTGGATAAGTACTTTGAGCGACATCCGGAGCAAACGGGTCTACAGTTTAAGATTTCGTCATTGCGGTTGGAAATACTCGATCTGAAAGAGCAAGAAAACTCGCTTGTCCAGCAGAAGGACTACAAAGGGGCGCACCTCGTGACCGAGAAACTGCTCGCTTGCAACGAAGAGCTGTCTAATCTGTTGAAACCACTCGCACAGGAACTGTCGGCAACACTGGCCAGCAACACTTCCTGCAGCAGCAATAGCACACTGGAAAGCGGAATGTTCCAGAAATCTACACTGAATCCGCGTCGTATGACGCAGGAAACGATCAGCAAGTGTCTGCAGATTTGTTTCCACCTCGTTAATAGTCCGAGCGTACGTGTGCTCACACCGATGGTGTGTGATCTGTACAAATCCTTCATTAGCCGTCACGTGCAATCGTCCGAACTGCATACTCGGAATTGGGCTTTGCGAGCATCGACCGCTTTTAGCATGCTGTACGATGGGTTGAGCAAGGAGACGTTCCAGCTGTTGTACCAGCAGTTTCTGCACACGTCTTCGACTCGCCTGTGGAAGACGGCGATCGAGTGTGTGTTCGAGCTGCTCGATCGGTACGGATTTGAACATTTTGATCTCGAGGACGAGTCAAAGGATGATTCGCGAGTCAGCAAGAGCTCTCGCCAGCTGTTCAACCGACACAGTGGCCACGACATGGAGGAGGAAGTTAGTGCTTGCAATGGCAACGAATTCTACAAAATGTCAATCCATTTTATGGATACCTGTGACGAGCCGGTAATCTGCAAGACGATCATCGAAGGCTTCTGTCGGTTGGTACTGCACGGACATTGCAGTTCGACTGACATCGTGTCGAAACTTCTGTTGCGCTACTTCAATCCGACTACCGATCCCGAAACGCAACAGATTTTGGGCATCTTCTTCGAGGGATTGATCCGGAAGAGACGCCAGGAGCTAATGCAAAAGGCGCTGCTCGGCACATTGTTTACGATACTGGAAGCCTCCAATGAGAGTCCGCTTGCCGAGGTGCGACCGGAAACGGTGCTCAAGTTTGTCATTAACTCCACGCGACCGATCTTCTGTAATCCTGGCGTTAATCCCCACAACACGATTGCTGCTTCGTTTCTGCGCGTCATGCAGGACAATCTCAGTCTGAAGGAGCTGCTGAAGCTGATGAGTCGGGACCTGCTCACGCTAGAGATCGGGGACGATCCGACCTTGCGAGCCGATTTAGCGAACGCGGTCGACGAGATGGTTCGCGAGACCAACCTCGATCCGAAAATTGTTAAAAATTTAACTACTTTCCGTGAGCTAATGCGGGGCAAGATCGTTGAGCCACTCTCTTTCTCTTCTTCACGTGTACCCGCAGTTTTTGTTCATGGCGAAGACTCGACCAATGGTGACGATCAATCGATCGGTACTGCGCGTAGTGAGGTGATCGAGGAGGACGATGATGAAGAGGAAGACCGGGATGAAGAAGATGAAGAGAAGCGCGACGATTCGCGTCCAAATATCAACAAGTCCATCCTGCAGGAGGACTCCGATACGGATTTGCTTGCTTCGCCGTTACGATCGCGCGCTTCACTGATCGATCCTAACAACTTGAGTTCTCCCTCGCGTCCAGCCAATGCTCAGGCAATGTCTGTGCAATCACCGCTCACGGCCAATGCGGAAAACCGAATTGAAGGTTCGACAATGAAATCGCTTCGTCGATCGTTACACTTTGGTGGCAGTGCAAACACGCCAATGCTGCCACCGGCAACAACGAAGCGACGAACGCCGACATTCAAAGTGCCGGATGCTTCGGCTTTACATAAAATTCGTCCCAAGCCGAGGAGCATCGTCTGTGGGAAGAAAAACGCATCCACCAACGAAACAGTGCCATCAACTGGACAGAGTTTCGAGATTCCGGCTACGCAGGAAACGACGGACGACGACAGTTCGCAGGAGGCATCGGATCCTGAGGAAATTCCTGAAACTCAACCGGAACCCAATACATCTGTGGTTACCTCGGCTACGCGCGGAAGACGAAATGCCAAATCGAAGCAACCTACTTGTAATGCACGTTCATCCTCTTCAAGCTCTACATCATCATCGGAAGGCGATGTCGTGAATGCTTCGCCAAACGCTAGCGTAAGTATCTGGCAAGGCATGTTCTTTGCATAGTTATGCCGCGGATGTTAGCTCTTCGTCTTCTATCCCCCACACAGAAATCCCGAATGAACCGCTCTGTTGTACGCTCGTTGACGAAGGTAGCAGCCAAAACTTTGTTTGAGCAGAAGCTACAGTCTACACCCAGTACCATGCCCCGAACACGACATGCAAATCGAATGGAGGCCCTTAACGAGAAAGTGATGACACGGAAATCACTATCAGAAGCACTGGCCGCTATCACTATCGGTTCTCCTTCTAGAGAAACACGCAAAGTAGTTGCAGCCAAGTTGTTTCCCACGGCAGAGGAAGAGCAACGTAATAAGAAGTATACAAAACAGCCTACTACGATAAGAGCAGAAAAAGCTACTGCCTCCAGCAATGATGTGAGGCGGAGTGCATCTGCTCGCAGAACGTTCGGTCCTGGCACAACACCTACTTCCAAGGTCATAACCGAAACGGCAGCGCTCAAAGCATCCACCACAAGGACAACTTCACGGAAGACATCCTCGGTGGATGCTGGCGGTAGCAATAGTTCTCCGTACGGTAAGCGATCGCTCCCAAAACGCGTACCACGACCAGCACGCCAAGTGCCGAATGGTCCTATCGACGTTGAGCAAACAAGGGGCAACAAACAAACCGAATCTGGTGCCAGTAGCATCGAGAGTACATCCAGTACCAGTCCTATTCGCTTGAAACGGGCTGCCGTTGTGCTAACACCATTGAGCGCCACTCGTCTAGCGCTTACACGTAGTTCACGCAAAACGACAGCCAATGCCACAATACCCAAACGATCAGGACGTAAGGCTAAACGGTTGTAATGCAATGTTTCGAACAACGTTAGCGGAAACAGGAATAGTCGATAGTTAAAACATGAATGAACTAAAGAGAGCAAAGAAGGAAATCGATCGCGCGGTACGTACCATTGGTACGTATTCATTGTTTCTTTTTTGTATTTTAACGAAGATAAAACTGTTTTTTATCAAATCGGAAAATAAATTGCGACTAAGAAAGCAGAACCGGCGTTCGGATGGGTCCTGGGAAAGGTGTAGTTCAAGTTTTGGCATTTATTTTAAATTCGTTTACTACAAAAAAGATGGTTGCTTTATTCGCGTTTTGTTTTCCATAGTTCTCGGCTATGTTGTGTAGAGTTCAGCCAACGGTGGACAACACAATATGCCGCGGGCACGGACGCAAACGCGTATGCTCGCAGCGCTGCACCTGCTTACTGAGACCATATGTGGTAATGAGTGTGTACCCGTGCAGATCATACATGATTCTGGCACATTTTTGTTGCCATTTTTCAGCCCCATGTGCTGAACTTGAACGCATGATTCACCAGTTTGCTTCCTTCGTTGAACTTACTGTTAATAGCTTTCTTATTTATGGTTGTATTATGTTATCGTTTACATTACCCCGCACTGTTGATCATCAATGTTTACGTAATGCACACATCCTGGGGGTGTGGGGTGGTGGGCGCGGGGTACATATATTAGCGGCATATGCTCGCATGAAGGAAGTAGTTAGTCTGCCATTGCACCGCCCGTTGCGTAGTGCCGTTTTATGTTCAGCGACTGGTTTTTGTTTTTGATGGAAACGTCTTGAATCAGGGAGCCCCTTTTGGCAGGGTGAGTTTTGCGCATTTACTACTCTTGAGCGACATGATTCGGCGTCGACGCTATTTATCAAATGCAGTTTGTGCTAGGTAGGTATATGCATTTAGGTTCATGCATGCATTCCTTCCAATTGGATCCTATCTAATTGTGGTGCTACAGGACACGCACATTCTTCGTACACCCAACAAGCAAACATAAACAAACGTATAGAGCGTGATCAAATAAAACAATCCCCAGAAACATTTGGTATCAGCTAGAAAAACAATTTACAACATATGGTGGTGGTATGGGGCCTTTACTTCCACCGTTCGCTCGAGCCGTAATCGGAGGAAGTTCGCGGATATTTGCGTTGGAAGATTTACAGTTTTCTATCGCAGAAGCAATCATGTGTTTCGAGTCAGAAGATTCAGACGAGCAGAGGGTGCTCAAACGGTAAAACCATTCCTTCTAGGACCAGGAGCACTTGGTCAAGTAGGACATGCGTCATGCGCAAATTCCGTTTTTTGGGGTTGGATTATTCGTAAATAATTTGGAAGCTGTACGGTACACCATACGCACAATGCATTAGCCTAAACGTTCCCTAAAGTCCTAAAGATTATGCATTCAGCAGTGGTGCTGCGCGATCACGAGCGCACGCCGATGGTCCTTAAAAGTATGATCATACGACTGATATGGTGTCGATAACGGATTAGCAGAATGGGAGGAAATGTACGACCATTAGTGATCAATTTTCTTGCTTTGTCTTGCTCTATCTTTCTCGATTTCTAAAATTTATCCAGCACACATACACACATGCGCGCACACACACACACACACACACATACACACAGACATGGTCGCCAGTGTTGCTACTGATGGGATCGGTCGGTCGGTTGGGTGGGTTGTTACTGGAAGCAACGTATTGAACATTTAAGTAGCTGAACAGCCGGTGCTGCACACATACGAATATGAATACAATAGAGGATAACTTGACTGATTTCTTCTTTATAAAATATATCCTTTCTTTCATCGTCTCTTTAGAGCCCTTGCCAGCGCGAAAGATATTATGCCGCCGCTTTTTAAGGGGTTGTGCGAGCGACCTTTTGTTTACCGATCGGGAGTTTGTGCTTCGATTGTGCAGCCCTTTCGCTGTAGTGTTGTAGTGCAGCCTTTTGGCCAAAGATCGTTCAATATTCCATCTTTTCTTGGAAGAACTTGTACGAATCGTCAGCTTCTGATCTTCTAGAAGCTATGAACGTTACAAGATGAAGGCGCTGCTGGAGTCGCGCCTGGAAGTGAAGGAGAGGAAGCTGCTGTAGCGTTTACTTGGCATGCCCGTTACTAAGAACCGCCGGCAGTACATTAGCCTGCTGTACTGCCGCATTCAGTGCATCGATTTCCTTCTTCAGGAACGCACCACTAGTGCTGGTAGTAGTGGTGGTGGTGACGATAGCGGTAGTCCCATTGGCGGAACCACTAAGAAAGTCCCCCGTTTCCGTGTTGGTGGTACCGTGACCACCATTCAACGCACTACCATTGACTTTGCGAGGAATGTACAGGCCACTCATGTTGCTATCATTCATGCGCATCAGATCGTCCTTCAGCTCGACGAAGCCTGTTACCGTTTTGTCGATAAATTCCTCAAAGTTGCGCGTCTCTTGCTCAAGCTTTTCCTTAATACGTTCCCGCGTCGGTTTCGGACTCTTGCCATTAACAACGTTTGCGGGTGCCGTGGTGCTGCTGTTGTTGTTGTCCTCAGTAGACAATTGTTCATCAGTCTTTTTGTGGTTGTTGCTGCTTGCACTGATCGGTTGTTCGGTGGTTACGGATAGCAGCGGACGCTCCTGTCGGCGACCGTTTTCACCCCGGTATCTGATCTGCGACGAGCCGGAGTCAATGATAGGACCAGCGGTGGTTCCACGGTCACCATTCGTTAGAATTGTTTCCGATTCAACGGCGAGCGGTGTCGCGCTCTTTAGCAGCTTCTCCGCAGCCTCCGCTGCCTCACGCAGATGCTGCAAGTTCTTCGGTCCATCTTCAGTCATCAGCTTCACCTTCGAACGGCTCCGTTCGGCACTGGTTTCTCTGCTTTTTCCGCGCGGTACAAATTTCGATAAAACAAATACAGTGATCAAAGCGACTAGATGAAGGCACATAAACACATTCAGGTACATATCGAGACTAGCCCTAAAGTCGAGCAAAACGAATGGAAACGTGGCGTACGCCATGAAGACGCGCGTCACCAGACAAGTTAGCACATCGTATAGGGTGCGAGTGGCGGGCGTACGCTGGAATGGCTCCCGGAACAGCTTCCGGGCGGTACGGGCTGCGACCACGATCAACGCCCCGGTAGCAAAGGTCATGTAATAGCCAGGATAGAAACCATGCCAGAGAGCGCTCAGGCTGAATGTCAGGAACGTACCGTACCGCTTCGGAACGCGCTCGAAAACCACCATACGCAGCCAGCGATTCGTACCAGCGTTCCACGCGTTGATGCAGTTACGGAAGTTGGTGCCAAACTCGAACTCAAGCACCTGAATGTTGGACAGCATGTCCCAGCGAGGTGTCACACCATCCCGCTCATCATACCCGTTAAACCCGAGCCCGGAGTTGTTGCAGATCGCATCGGCCAACAACCAGGCAAAGTAGTACTTGAAACGGACCGCCGTCGTGGCCATCATCATGTACCACAGGGAGAAAAAAAATCCGGAATTTTTCATAAAGCCATCATCTGTAACGAATTCGACACGCAAAGGCGCATTAGAATAGAGTCAGAGGGATACCATGTGCTGGCCAATTGAGAATCTAACCTTTCATAGCTTTGATCGGATATATCGTCGCAAATTTGATGAAGATCAGAGCACACACTAGACTCGCGATCACCTTCTTCACGACAGCTTTCACTGGCGAGGGTTCATGGACGATCTTCTTGTCGATATCGTACTTGCACTAGTAACAAGCAACAGAACACAAGAGCGTTAGTGTCAACAGCCTGAGCCTTTGCGCATTCGCAGTCCAATACTTACATTAGCGGACGCTTGCTTCAGAATGTGGCAACCCTCTATGAAGTCGATGTAGTCCTTGTAGAAAACGAGCGGACCAGCCATCAGACCTTGGAAGTGAAGGGTATAGGAGAAGAACTCGAGCGCCGAGGGAAGCTTCCGGATGGCGTGCTGTTGCTGGCTCGCCGTTAGATCCTTGATCTCGCGCGTAAACCCATCGTGAATGCTGAACGCCAGGCTGGTCACCTTCTGCGTGATGATCATCAGCGGACCGGTAATATCGAGCGAGTATGAACCATAATCGTAGTACTGCCGGTGCAGATGAATGCACGACAGATAGATAAGCGCCACAACCATGACGATCCTGTGGGAGAGAAGGAAGCCAAATAGAATGTCAAGCGTGATCGGGTGAAACGAACCCCTACTACAGGCTTACCGCTGGACGAACTGGGGGTTCTGTGTACGTATGACGACATAGCAAACGGCTGGCAGTCCCGCAATGTGGATCGCTTGCTGACCAAAACAGAAGTAGCCAAAGAACAGACCGATCACTAATCCGATCGCGTGCCGTGTACTGGCGGTCACCTTCGAGGGATGTAGGTAGGAGCGGAATGCGGATGCAAGGATCAAGGCCAGAAACTGTGTGATAAGGAAGTTAACCTGCGAAGGAATCGAATCGAAAACATACCAAACATCAGTTTGTGCAAGAAATTACTCCTCCCTTAACCGAGCGCATTAATCATAATCGTTATCAGTCTGTCTGCTCGACACCATAACCGCACCGAGTCTAGACACCGAGTGGACCTCTCCCCTGCTGATTGTGCAAGATCCGTGTTGACGGACGAGTTCTTCAACCTTTATACAAAACACTCCTGTCGGCAAGAAGAAGATTGGCATCACATTGATGCCTCCATTCTAGCCCTTTTGCTGTACGATGATGAGCTACCACCTTCCTACGCGTGTTTCCGACTGGACCTGTTCCTTTCCTTGCACACAAGTTTCTTAAATGGGGCGTGAACGGATGATTGTTGCAAATAGATTTAATCCAATTGAGCAATAAAGTCAATTGAGGCCGTAGTGGGATGTAAGGAGAGTTTTGTGTTTTGGACTAGTGCGAGCGACGGGCAGCATATGGAACGTGGGGAAGGTGAAGACGGTAAACACAAGAACCGCAGCACAGGAGGAAACGATCTCGGAACCGAAACTGGTAGCCAGGAAGCTCTCCATGAAAGCTTAACGCGCCTATAATTGATCTGTCACGTTGGTGTTCGAGTTTGTGCCAAGAAATGCACCTGGTGGAATGGAAAATGCCTGGTAGGTGACACCATTTTGTGTAATCCACTTCCTGCTATAAGCATTTCATAAAGATGAACAACTGCCTATGGTTAGTGTTTGCTCGCTGGTTTTGGCAAATGCGCAGCAGGAGTCGGTCCAAAAATTCGGCCAACCGAAACCGTTCACAGCATGCAGTCTTATCATGTAGCGAACACTGAGAATTGGGTCAACGCCGATTGACGATGGCGCGTGACTCCCGATGCCAATGTGTATAACATTCACTTCCGTTTAACTCTATCAGGCAAATTGTGTACCAAAATCCAACCGTATACCCATCAAACACCATTCGATTTTTTTTGCCTTATCGTGTAGTTTAGCGTGCATGAGAACCGGTTAGCATGCCGGAATGGCCGTGACCGTGAACTCCTTCCAACGTGTGGTAGTCCGATCGTTCAGCTCCAACACCCTTTCTAGTTACACAACGCCTTGCACGGATGCAGCGATGCACGCAGCACGACCGGTTTCTCTTTATGCAAGGGGGCCCGTATTAGCTAAAACTCCTACTCATCAAGAGCAGTTGCCAGCATCGTCGCCACTACGCTCATGTTAGTCGTACGATTACGCTGCTTAGCGATACAGGATCGCACTTCGTTGAAGGGCTTAGAGTTGCGCATAAGCGGCGCACGTGCGCTGCTGCAGGTTTTCTAGTCTAGAGTAGAGGCCATCGTTTCACGTAATCCTAGTGTTACCATCACCTTGAACTAGTTTCCGTCGCTGCTCGTTACCCTTCACAAGGCCATGGCCTTGCAAGTTCGAGCAATGGTATAAGAATCGTGTCGTCCACGGACAGTTGTTGTGTTCTCCAACCAAAAAATAAAACGAGTTTCTCAATTGTAAAGCCAGCTATTACCTACATTAAAAGATGAAGATCGTGTTCATTTATACCGCCACTTGGTGCGGCTTTTCACTGCTCTCCTCGTTGAAAGCAGACCACAATCTGAGAACCACTTACATATTTGATTACTCCAATCTCGACTAGATAGGCACGGATTCGCTCAAGTAGCGCTGCAACGCCGGGCACTTCTTCTGCGTAATCCATCTCGAGGAACGGGGGATCGTAACCGCGTTATACGACCCAGCTGTCGATGCTCTTCCAGGGGCTTATGAGTTATCGCAGCACATCAAGCACACGACGGACAGTTACACTTTTCACCGGATCATGCCACATTTGAGACCATTAAGCGACGGTTTTCTTTGTTTGCTTTTGGCTTAATACTTATCAGAGACAACTACGAATTGTGAAGTAGCTTCTATATGTTCAATTGAAAGACAAAATTCAAATCAAAATTCCATCCTACATGCTAATGCCTACATTGCCAGCAAAAAATTAAAATAAAATAAAACCCCAAGAACAAACACACGAAAGAAGAAACACCGGAACCTATTTGGATAGTGGCGCTAGATTTGTAGGCCAGGTGTGAATTACGCCATAAAGCCGTGTGTCGACGTGTGTCTCTATCAAAATTATCCTGAAGTTCCGCAGCCTTGCGTTGACGCTAGCGCGTCAGTGTTGTGGTTGTGGAAAGTGTGCTGCAGAATTCACGTGTGTACAGGGTGAACGTCGAGAACGCCGCATTTATATCTGCAATCATCATGTATATTTCGCTGACTGACATGTTCGAGTGTTTGGGAAACCGAAAACCAACCAAATCAGGGGGGGGGGGAGGGGGGGTAGGGTTTCGATTTAACTCGGTTCAATATCGAGTTCCCAGGCAGCACCCCATGAAGCGGAATATGGATTCATCAAGTGAGGCAAGCAGAGGGTTGACAGAATGATCAAACATGACTCATTTGCTACAATAAAATCATGTAATGTAAGTAAGAAGGAAAGCTCAAAGGAGAGAAAACTAAACATGATACGAGTTCTGGGAGCATACATACAAAATATGGAATCAAACAAATCTATACTGTCCAATCCAGTCGAGGGACGCACCCGAATCGTGTTGGCGTGCCATGGCGCACCTCCTCTCTCCATGGAGCAAAAATAGAGGCGGACAACAAATGGAGGATATACATTTTTTAAATAAATGCCTTTATTACGCTATCACCTCGCATATCGATTTCGGTGTGGAGCACCTCCCAGTAGTGGCGCCGATAGGTTGCATCGATTTTATGCTCGTTTTGTTTTTAATTGCTCTGCAGTCATATCTTTAAAACACGCCACTAGGGAAGGTCAAAGAGTATCTCCTCATTCGGCAAAATTCATCCACCAAACAACAGTTTGGTATTCCCTTAAGGTCTGGGTCTGGTGAAGTGGAATCATAATTACTTTCCCCTAATCTAATCGCCAGTCTTGTGTCCAAATGCCCAATTTAACAGGGCGTGGAGGCGACACTATTAGGCAAGACACGCCTTAGCATCAATACTGGCAGAAAAAAGGAAGTGGTAGGCAGTGCGCCAGGAAAGGGGGTGGGGGGCGAGGAGGCAGCAGTATTAATACCTCTGGAGCGTCGTCACGTCGAAGTCATCTATCTGTTGCACGTTCTCGCTTTTGTCGGTGCCCGGAGTCCACCCGCTTCGTACTTCGCCATTCGACATGCTTTGCACTTTGCTAAATGTAATGGTTTCCACGGGGTAGGATGGAACGGGGAGTAGTAATCATTGCGGCGGGCGAGCTCTAAATGGGAAGTCGCATCTTGGTCAGTCTTTCGTTATGGCAACTGCAGAGTGATAAGGCGTTCTCTGTTGCGTGTTACACGTTATGATACAATGTTAACGGCAATGCGCAATGTTAACTTTTGCGAAAAAAGGTATCATTTTGCTTGATTACCTTTAGCTACAAATGCTTGAGGTTAAGTGATAATGTCCATTCCATTGGACTTTTGGATTGTTTTGCAACAATGGACAGTAGCTGCCACTAGTGGTGTACATGAATAAAACATTTTAATCTGCTAAATCAACAAGTGCTCGCGAGGGCTGAGCGAATAGAGCAGGACACCCCTTTGGGGACGATTAGATGGTTAATTTATGTGTCCCACAGCGCATTTGAACCGTGTTTGGGCTGCTCCTACCCAGGCGCTGTTTCTGTACGCAAGCAAGCACATGGCCCCATGGAGGTTTTGCGTGCCATTTCACCATAAATGTTGGTCTGGTTTGAGCCAAAGACATTTATTTCCTCGTGAAACGAAGAACACAAAACGGGTGCCTACCATCGATGGGCTGTCGCTTATTAGTGGTCAATGCAACAGATAACTGTTGACCACCATTGGCTTCAAGGCACGAGGGGCCGTGTTTATTGACTGCGGCCGAAATTGAAGCTTCATTCGAAAATGTAGCGCCACGCTGCGCACGTTCTTGCATAATAGACTCCACATTCCTCTAACCTCGCCCGCACCCACGAACGGAGACGGAGAGCTCGGGGTCGTCAACAGCAGAGCGAGAATACGAGAGCATCGTCTACGTTTTGATGAACTTACTTCCCCCGCCGCACCACCCTGGCTGACGATACCTTTCTTCGGCTTCTTTTCGGTTTCTCTCGCAGTGAATTTTCACTTACTGTTTCCGATTCCACTCGTGCCGTCACGTTGGTCTGTGCTTGACTGCGGCAAAAAGGATGTCTCCTTTTTCCATTTGCCGCACGCACATTCCCATCCGCACGAAAGAGATGTTTCCTTCGTTCATCAGCGCCTTCGGGGCGAAGGGAAAATAACAACTGTTACAACGCTTGTGAAAACGTTGGCTTTTCTCGGAATGCCTTCCGCTACTGCTGCTGCTGCTGCTGCTGCTACCTTTGCTCAAAATCTACTCATTTTCTAACATGACCAGGGCAAAAGAGGCCAAGAGCGAAGGGGTGTATGTTATTCCATGGGGTCATGCCAAAGAGTCGAAGAAACTCGCCTATCTTCGTCCGGGGCGAATGAATTCATTGCTGGGCCCGCACGCGATAGAAGATGAAATGTAATAAACGCAATAATGAAGATTAATCCTGCGGCCGTACTTCTGTGCACGTGTTGATTATTTGCTGGCAAGGAGTTGGAAGGAAAGGTGACGTCCGTGCGTAGGTTGTTGCCCCTTTCGAAAGCAGCCGACATCAATTGTGTGGCCTGTGAGATGCTTGCGCGAGAAGAGACAATTCCATTTCAATCAACCATATTTGATTCCGTGCCATCCCCTTCAGTTGCGCGAAATTGGGTAACGATCTAGATTAATTTCCAATAAGGTACATATGCTGCATGATTTAACGCGAAACCCATTCGATCACCGGGAGGACGGAAACCGTACTCGCAGACCTCCATTAAAATGCTACCCGAAGGTACAGACATGGTTATGTAAATATGCTTCAAATTTCCAAAATTTGCTATTTGCTAAAAAGCAACCTGACTAAGGGAAACTTTCTCGTGCAGACAAAGCTCTCCGTCAGTTCCGTTAGTACTTTCTGTTGTGTCGCACAGTTTTATACGCAGCTTCCAACACAAATCGATTGACCTATTTCACTAATCGATACTCTAACGGTCACAGCGAAATGCCTGGTCTACCGTGCGCGCCTCCACTGGAGAAGGTGTTCTGGGATTGAATTGCATTTCCAAGTAGTTACAGGCAGTGGCCGTAGCATAATTTGTCTGTCGAGCACGGCAATTTGATATGTTTAATATAATTGAGGTGCATGAGACGCGTGCGAGGATGATTAAAGGTTCATCGACGCCAGAACAAATTAGTCCTGCCAAAGGCTTCATTTTCTGACATCCAACCTGACTGGCATTCCTTTTGTCTTGGTTTACGTCATTGATACACAGTGCAGTCCAGATACAACACACTATTTTCGTGACCTCCCAGAAGGCAGAACCAATGGGTAGAAGGTCAAACAACGCACCCAACACACGACGTCAGAGGGTGGTGCGAGAGAACGACGGAATTGGATTACGGGGTTCGTTCTTGGGAAAGGGTCACACTAAACCTCAAACCAAATCCAAATGTCCCACCCTGCTCCTTGCCACACAAACGTTAAACATGTCCTAGTGAATTCCAGCCGATTCATGTCGAAAACGAGGGGGAAAAAGAAGGTCAAAAGTTAAACGATTCTTCAGCACCATTAATTTGTGTATCACCACCGGCCGACCACCGTTCGCTCTGTCACTTGGGCGTGAGCGTTATAAGTGGAATATGTTGTCGCTGAGTTTTCCGCCCAGTATCAGTATTTCATCAGGTGCCGGGATCTAACCTCGATCTAATGCCAAGTAGACAGAGGCTTTGGCCTTGGCCATTCCATGACGCTTCCTTATTTTCTTTTTGATATGGGTTTCCTGTTCCAATTCGGCATCACAATCCACACGCCCGTCCGTATTGCTATTTCGTAATTCAACTCGTTGTGCGTCGTCGTAGCGAAAACGGAATCACCATATTCAACTGGTTTTTTGTTTGTGGTCTTTTCCGTTTAGTATTAACCGCGAGAAGCATGTTGTTTTCGCTTTGCCAACGAAAGGAATGAGTTAAAAAGAGAAAAGATAATCCCAAACCTGTTCTGTGGTGCTTTCGAAGAAGAACGAAGACCAAATTATGATTTCAGTTGGTTAAATTCTAACAAACATAAAAACGGAATGTTTGTGAGAATGTTAACTAAGCATTTACCCTTTACAAGGGAGAAATTACTACTAATGACTCATTAAAGCACCGGCTGATAATGGACAGCTTAGGTGTCCCAATTAGCTCTCCCCACTTCTGACAAATACAGATTCTTGGAAGGAAATTCGGGGAATCGATTTGCATCAAACCACAGAACCGATAGTTTACTACAAACACCTATACCACCATCTAATGGACGGGCATTAACTTTATCTATCACTGTCACTTATCAATTGCTAGTCAACAGTATGCTGCCTTTGTTGTTGTATTGTATTGACCTTATGCGCTGTGTTGACTTTACCGGGCACCAGAGCAATGGTTCCGGAGGAGACCACTGGTGAAATGATATTCTTAGCGTTCTGTTCCATCTCCTCGTTTTCTAGTATAGTGCACGAAGGATGAATTGGTTTAGCAAATGATTTTGTAGGATTATGTTTCCGGTTGGATCAAGGGAGAAACGCTGATTAACTAAGATAATGACGATGACTGACAGCGTAAGCTACAGGGTCCCCCGCAAAGGGAATCGACCGTCTCGAATCGTCGATTCGGGCCCTGAGAATCTCTGCATTTAGCGACTTAAGATGGACACTGATCAGGCAGGATAAGGCTGGTTGAGGCCAATTAGTGTTGGCGCCTTGTATCTGAGTCTCTACACCTTCACTTGTGGACTTGAATGTTCTTTGTTACGGTGAGAGAAGGGTTTGCTGCTAAGTACAGATACACTATCTTTTGCAACTCTTGATAAAGAAGACAAAGAACCACAACGGAGCGTTTGCGTTGGTGGTATCGAACAAAGATAAGAACGGGAGTAAAGCAATTTTAAGCAACAGTAATCACACGATAAATGCATCGATTGCAAGACATATTTGGTCGTGTTTTGCTGCTTTGTCGTGCGTTTCAATCGGAAAACAATTATGGAACAATTATAATTTGATGACAAAATTGTCAATCCGCACATAGAAGCCAACCTAGCGAAATTCTTAATGCATCCTTGAACTAACAGATGTTGCAATTGATCCTCTACACACAGCCTTAGCGGTCGAGTCCATTCAGCATGTGACAAAAAAATTGAGCTGAGTGAAAGGAAGCATAAATATTCAAACTGGAAGGTAGTGCGCAATCGTTTCGTGTCATTCACATGCATCAGCTACCAAAACCGGCGCGACACAGGCCGAATCGAATAGACTGCTTCTGCTTCTTCGTTCATCGGTATTTAGTTGCTGATGTCATCGATTGAATTGCGTCGTTCCGATTGCGCCAAACAAACACAATCATCCGGGGTCGATTAGTTTATTGCCTATTGGTCGAACAACGGTTAAATAGAGCACGTGCACGTGAATGCAGTGTTCACTAACAATCATGCGTCAGAACGTTGGAATGCACTAAGTGACCATGAATGGCTTATGTCGATTCAAACTTTCCACTTTGGTAGCATGAGTATTGGAGCCCAAAATTGCACGATTCAAACAAACACAGTTGATAATTGCCCAAACCAAATAGAAAAGTCGTTGAAAAATGGTTAGACAATTACAAAACGCACAAACCACCAACGGGTTAAGCGCGAACCGAGCTACTAAAGCACCGCCATCGGCGGCCAACCTTCCAGCGGTGGCCGCACTTAATGCTACACAACCAAACAACAACCAGTCATCTCTATTGGGGCTTCGTCCAGCGCTTGGAGTGTGTATGCGTCCGCACCTTGACGCACTTTTGAACGCGACGCGCGGCTCGTACACACCTACTTTTGGCTTTGTTTTGGCTTTGAAGCTCGCTGACTGCATAACTCATACCATCATACCATCAGACCACCCATCCAATCCACTAACTGTACAGCGCGACCCAAACCGTGTGAGTCTCACTGGGAGGCTTTAACATTATCTTCCTTCTTCGCTCTGGTGGGGGGCCCAAGGTTCCTTAAAATTTCGTCAAATGACCCAGTCACGCCGGTCGGTTGGTGTGGCGATATTGGTAATGTACGAATTTCGGAGACTCTCCATTTGCTAGTGTGTTACGATATTACTTTTCGACTTTTGGAGCGTTACTCAACATCAGCTTACCTATCGTTGATCTCTCGTTGCGTCATGGTTCAGTTTGTGCCAAAAAAAGGGCTCATAAACCATGACAAGAGATCCCCAGAGCGGATGTACACATCATCGAAACGATTAAAAGATCATTAATCAGTATTATTTTGGGACGAGATTTATTTTAATCAAACTCAAAATTTATAAAAGCAACAACAGAGAATGAGATGCTCAGTATCGACAATCGATCGTGATCGAGCGTTTAACAAAAGTTGGACTTTACATTAATCATAAACAAACAGCCCCTACCCACATGGCCCCGAGCGAGGTACCCCTTTTGAAGCATGCGTGAGATGCACGTGCTTGGTACTGCTAAGAAGCTAGAGAACCAGTCCAGGCACGCACACATTCAATTCGAAGCATCCAACAGCAAAAACGTATGTTGATTGAATGACATTGAGAGGAGCAATAGATGCAAACAGCTGACCACAGCAAAGTACCGTGTTCTTTCAACGGCTACACAACAACCAAGGGCAACACATGTCGCCTACTTAAAACATTACAAACATCTATTTTGAGGAATTAAAGCAAGGTTCCTAGGGTTTCACGAAGCAAGCCAAGGTCAACCATATTGTCTCTTTAGATGTTTGAAACGAACAGGACCCAAAATGCTTGAATAATTCCATGCTTATCGATCTTTGAAGCAAATCACGTGCACATGCAGTGACTTGGTCAGAATGATGTCATTTGATATCCTCCCGTCGTTGTAAAACAAAACAGAACGGCAGAGGAACTCGTGTGTATACCGGTTTTGCCGCGCACCTGACGTCATCCAATGATTCATGTGAAGTAAGTCACACAAGTTGGAATAAGTTTTTCGCCGATGTATGTTCCCCTTCGATATACTAATAAGTTGAGTTCGATATACTGTTAAGTTGTAAAAGTTGTGTATAAAAACCCTTTCGATGGTGTGTTACGGAATGTTTCACCAATCCAGTCCCTCCCCCAAAATGAAACTCCGGCGCTGATTGAAATTCATCGAAAATGAACGACGACACGAATTTAGTGTTCAAAATCGAAAGTAGTTGTGTCGCTAAAGGTCAGACCGGTTAGGAGCGGTGCTGTTGGTGAGTTAAATTAAAGAAAGGATATTTTTTGTGTGGTTTGTTCAAGCAATAGATTCATTTCCCTGATCACTAGCTGGCCTAATTGGACTACGAATGGAATAGAATGTGCTTCATCATTGGCTTCGAAGAATGGCAAGGGCATGCATGAAAGTATGCATCCTACTTTATTAACTGCTATGGAATAGAAAGCATGACTAGCGGCCGGTATGATGATCCTTAATTTCTGTTTTCTCTCCCAATAGTAGACAGACCAGTCCCGAGAGAGTTCTTTTGTCAACCGTTGATGAGATGCCAACGATTAGGGAACTAATGATGATAAATAGTGGAACAATTGATAGAGGCATACGAGTCGAAAGCTAGACAAAAGCCACACAAAGTAATGATCGAAGGCAAAGCACTGCTTTCTACTGTTGCACCAGACGCGTTCACGACATTGTTAGCATCCTTGTTCTGCTCCTATAGCGGTTGAACATATTCGCCTGGCCCGCCCCTAAAGCGGAAACATTTGTCCACTTTTATCGTCTCAAAGAATGCAACAGGTGAATGTTTAATGATCATACGATGCTGTGTCCTTGTACTGAAAATCGATCGAAAGGGGAAAGATCGAACCTGTACGGAGGTAGCGGAGGAGGGCGGGTGGATATTGTTCATTTAGCGCTCTTATCAAACGATTCGTCGATGACTGTGCTGCAAATTGGAGCACACACTGCGCAAATTGTGTCGTTTATCAGCGGTAGGTAAATTTACGACAGTTGATAAGCGGTTCAAGTTTTTTGGTTTTATATTTCTTCTCATGACCGGCTGGAACGCCATTTATCTTATCTGAATCGAAGCTTAACTTTGGGGTGAACAGCATGACAATGAACATCAATTATCCAGCTATCCTGGGTATGTTATTGGAAGCTGGTAAGCAGAACTCGAGTATTATTGGAAGTTGGCGTATTTCTTCTTTTCGATCAAAACTTATACAATGCAACTGGGAATGTACTGATGTCGCGCACCAGCCTTTCGAGCGACAGAGACGCGGGCTGACCGGGATGAGGGTGGTTCAGACATAAAAAGGAAGCAAAAATCAATGCCAGTGCCATCGTAAACACTAAAGATAGAAAATGAGTGTTCCCGTGTACTGGTGGAAGGGTCTGATCTGATCGAAGAGAGTAAGCGCAACACGGTTCTACCACCAACATCCCACACATATCCCGCGGTTCAAAAGTCGTATGACACTTTCGGTTTTCCGCGGATCGTCCCAAACACAGCACATAAGGGTAGCATATTTCGCAGATGTTACTACTCACCAAGTCCACCGAGAGTCCGCACATTTCTGCAAGCCAGGTGAAGAGGCGACTTCCATCGTAGTAGGCATTTGCCCCGATGATGTTGGCTAGAGGTTGTTGCATCTTGTTGTGATGTGGCTGCTGGCACGCGTTATTCTCTTTGTTGCTGCCGCCGTTCTCTAATTCACTTATGCTTTCACTTGCCGATAAAGATAGCGGCTCACGGTGTCGCCGCGCGACCGCACAATTCTCGCTGGGAAATCCCGCCCGCACACACAAAACAAAAAATGCACAGCCACTAACGACCGCCGCCGGCACAGATCGGATGATTTTCGATTGCACAGAGACACGGGGAAATCTCGCGCAGCACCACAGGAGGACAAACACAAAGGACAAAGCCCCCCACCGAACAGGCGGAGTCCACAGCTCACTAGTAAGATTGGTTTTTATATAACCGACACCAGGATCATTTTGTCGAGTGTCGACCACCTCATCCCACACGTACACGCACTTTCCAGTATTCCGCCGTTGTTAAAGTAGGGGCAGAAAAGAACAACTTATGTGTGGGGCTCTAGCCACAGCCTTAATGCAACTGATGATCCTCCTTGCAGTATCACGAACTTTTGTACCGGTGCGGTTCCGGATGGTTTCCGTTCTGGGACACTCGGATCTCGGTCGCAGATTTCTGTGCGTTCTGGGGTTGACTCTGCGTTGGTTCCGGTGGTGTTGTAAAAGAATTGGGACTCCTTTTTCGCGGTTTTGGCCCGGTATTTTAGGGGATCTTTCGCACTGCGCCTCTCCACGTTTTTTACACTTTTCCGACACACTTTTGCAAAGGAAACAACGGTGGGAGTTGCGAAACGAGGTGAACTCACTCTTAGCCCCTTTATTTTGATCAAATTGTCCAAAACACTTTAAAATTTCCCATTTTTTACTCAATTTCACGGAGCGCACTCGGAACGGAACAACAACGCCCTTCGGGGATAACAACACCCTTCGGGAACGTGCCAATCGCGTCAAAAATGTTTAGGAGTATCGGTTCAGTACTTTGTGAAGTGGTGCAAAATTTTGGAAATTTTCAACATTTTTTAACATTTCCGTGAATTTCGTGATAAGCTTTCGTGATAGTTAAGAGCAAATTAGCATCACTTACTATTCCCGATGTCTTTCCTGTCTTTTGTTTCGTGAAATGTAGGTCGGAAAATCGCAGTGCGAAAGATCCCAAAAACGCGGGCTGAAACACACCACCAACGCCACAACACCGGTAAGTTTGGAAATTTGTTAATTTGCAAAGATCTGTTGTTATTAAATGAGTGGCAAAGAGGAACCAGGGAAAACAGAATCCGATTTATCCGAATATCAGCGAAGCCGGATTGAGGAAAATCGCCAGAAAGCGCTCAATCTACGAAAGGCAAGACTGCTTACTCATCCGTACAACGAAGAGAAGCGCCAGGAAACTGCCCTTTTATGTGAACAATGTGATTAAGGTGTCCGGATCGAAGTACATCGATAGTGGAGGCGGATTTCTGATCGAGCAACGAACTGCCGGACCGGAAGTGCCCGAGGAGGATGGTACTAGTGAACCTGCACCAGAGCCGGATGCGGTCCCCGTTCCTGTGGAGTACGACGAATGTCTCGAGTGCGGGGATCGCTTCGCCGATTCCTACCTGCTCAACACATTCGATTATGCCGTCTGTGACGCCTGTCGGGATCAGGACGGGCAACACTCGCTGATTACGCGCACCGAGGCAAAGCAGGAGTACCTGCTCAAGGATTGTGACCTCGACCGGCGGGAACCGGTGCTGAACTTCATAAGCCGCAAAAATCCGCATAACGTTCGCTGGGGTGAGATGAAACTGTACCTTCATCTGCAGATTGAAAAGCGAGCTCTAGAGGTTTGGGGAAGCGAAGAGAACTTGCTGCGAGAAAAGGAGCAACGTGAGGAGAAACGTGAAGTGGCCAAGGTGAAGAAGTACAACAAACGGCTCAAGGAGCTGCGGATGGATGTGCGCAGCAGTTTGTATGATAAGACTGTCCAAGCACATGTCCACGTATTTGGTGATTCTGAAGTGTACAATGAGGCCGAGGACACTTATACCCGCACCTGTGAATCCTGCGGTCATACGGAAACATACGAAAAGATGTAAAACGGGACTGCTCCTCTCTTATCTAGGCTCTTCGCTGTCGGGGTTTGCCCAATAAATCGCCTAGTGAATCATTTCATTCCATTAACAGAGCTATGTTGTTGTGGTGTTTTTCCCGCTTTAATCCGATACAGAATGGAGACTAATTAACATTCTTTTTCTTCAATTGCTATTGCTACTCCGGCTCTTGGTAGCTGCCTCTTCTGTCTTTGGCTTTTCTTGTGCCTCGCTGGTTTCACTACTTTGGCCAGTATCAGTGCTACCCGGAAGCTTGGTACGATCCCTCAGTGCCTCACGCACGATGTCCGTTAGTTCTTGGGGCTCCGCATAACAAACCTTACCACCTGTGAAAGAAAAGATTGCTCATTTGAAGCGGAACGGCATATCTAATCAGCACGAGCGAGCAATGAAACAAACAGCGATTGTTAAGCGGAGGTCTTTTGCCTATTTTATTTTGATACTTTTTTCTAGCAAAGTCCTTGGGACCGCGGAATCAATCACCACTTAACAATCGATGTTCGCTTTCTCAAACATCTTCCCCCTCTCCTCTCGTTTCCTACGTCGTATCATCGGAAGGACTTTTAAGTCTGTGGTAGAGTTGGTCCTGTCGCTGGCGTTCGATAGCAAGCGCACGTTCCTGCTCGAACTGGGCATTGCTCTGATTGAGGCAGTAATATCCGAAACAACAGAGCACTAATAGTACGCCAAGCGAATAGTAGAATCTCGAGCCAAGCTGCTCTTTTTGGTAATCATGTGTCTCAGTTTCATCGTGTGGTTTATAGTCATGATACGAGTCATCTCGAGTGCCCTGCGTTTGTTTCTCCGAGACATTCTCCGAAGACCACGTAAAGGAGGAAGAAGCTGTGGACGAAGAGGATGCTGTGGACTTACCGTCACTCCTGTACGTAACTCCCATTATCTGGCCAGGAGTATCTTCCTCGAGTTCTGCGTAAGCCTAGAGAAGCCAAGAAAAACGGTCAGAAGATAACTAGGTGAGCAGGAGAATAGAGGCTACGATAGTGCCCATACCTGTAGTAGAGCCTTTTGCTGGGTCGTCAACTTGGTGGGAGTTTGAATTTTCAAATGAATATAATGATTTCCACTCCCATAGCTGTTAACACGCCGCAGTCCTTTGCCAGTGAGATTGATGACCTTATGTGACGATGTTCCCGGTGGAATCTGAATGGTCTGGTCTTCGTACACACCCTGCACACGGATGGTACCGCCTAGGACGGCTTGTGATAAGGAAATTGAGGCATCGGTGTGTACATCAGCTCCATCCCGCCGAAAGTAGCGACTTTTCTCCACCCTGCAATGGAAGATGGCCAAATTGTTAGCGCAAGGTGCGTCGTTTTTCATTAATAGCGAAGCGGAACTTACTTAAATTTAATGAAAATTTCTTTGCTGCCAACATTCATGCGCACCATTTGCTCATCCTCGATGCCCGCAGGCACTGGGACAGTCACTCGTTTCCGCTGAACCGTCTGTCCCTTGCCTCCACACTCGAGGCAAGGGTATTTGATGTACATCCGCGTACCCTGGCAATACCGGCATGTCGAACGCATCACAAATGGTCCAGTCGATATCGTTTCCATACCCGTTCCATTGCAGTACTGACATTTACCCGGCTTGGTGCCCGGCTCACACCGGGAACCACTACACTTCTGGCACGTGTCCACCACGTTTACATCAATGTCCTTATTTACACCACGAGCCGCTTGTGCGAAGGTTAGATTCATGATAATCTCCTGCGCCCCACCAAACCCAAACTTGGAATCGCTGAAATCGTCAAATCCCGACTGAAAGCCGCCATCGCCGAAAATCTTCCGGAACAGCTCCTCCGGATCGATTGTCGAACGAAACTGCCAGTTTTGTGAGAATCCCTGGGGCCCAGCTCCGGCTCCCGGTCGGCTTCCGCCGCTTCGGCCCATCTGTTCCGACGTTTGTCCGTAGGTATCGTACTCACTTCGCTTCGTTTCATCGCTCAGAACCTGCAAAACGTAAGCAAAGATCAGTTCCGGTGCGAGAACCGTTGGCCATCGTGTGGCCTTCCGTGTACCTCGTATGCTTCGGAAACTTCTTGAAACTTGCGTCCCGCATCCGGATCGTCTTTGTTCGTGTCGGGATGATACTTTTTCGCCAGCTGATAGTACGCTTTTTTGATTTCTTTCGGCGACGCGTTCTTGGTCACTCCGAGTGTACTGTAGTAGTCCTTTTTACGCAGAATGTTTGAAGTGTAAAATGACCGCACGGTACGCAACGAGGCACCTGTAAAAGGGAGGATGGTTGCGAGATGAAGGAGGAAGGTTTTAGCGAACACGCGCATGATGTAATCCGCACCTTTCTTAACCGGCTCGTTCGATAACCGCTGGAAGGCGGCCGGTGTGGAGAGATGCCGGGTGAGGGTGTCGCAGGCGACACGCCCTGGAAATCGGGTGTTTAGTATGGCAATGCCTTTCGGTGAGATAATCTGTAAGATTCCTCGCGAACCCATTTTCCGACCGGAATTTTCCCAGCGCTTTTCCACGAGCGTAGCGGCTCTCCAAGTATTTTACACTTTTCCGGCCTACTTTTCCAACCGGAACCACGGCGGGTATTGCAAATGATGCTAATTTGCTTTGGAAAACTTCCGGAGCGGTATTTGAGACCGCACGAAAACTTCGAACTTCCACAGCCTTTTTGAACCAAACGGCAGCTGACAGCCGGGGATGCAGAGATTTTTGATTTATTGAAGGTGGGGGTCAAGAATGTCCGATTCATGGTAGCATAAAATATAGTCTAGCGAAAGGTCGGAAGAGTTTCTTCATCACTAAATTCACGAAATCGTTTAAAAAAGAAAAAATCTCCCACGTTTTGCAGCGATTTCTAACCAAAACAGTGGGTACAGTGGATTGTTGTGATTTTTCGCTAAAAATTTTGAATTTTGTTGAAAATTTTGCAGTTTTTGGACAAAACGCTCATATTATATCGACCATCGCTGTAACAATTGCTTCGTCGTTTACTCACTGCGGTTTTAGGAGTCGGAAATTCCGGGGTTCGGTTCTCGGAACTTGCGACTCCTGGATCCGTTTATACCTTAAAACGGGATTCAACCTGAAGTGCGCTTGAGCTTGTGAGTGAAAATTTTGCTGTTTCTTGCTTTTCGACTTGTTTTTTGCTATTTTCCGTGATAATTAACCACCCCCGAGCGATCGGCATTTTTTTCCCGACAGGAAAAGGAATCCCCCGCAATTTTTGCACGATCTTTCGACCCCAAAACGTTTGCCCAAAATTTGAATCTTTTTCTCCGTTTTTTACTGAAAAAATACGAATTTCACTGAAAAAGTGAGTGAGCAGGGTTCTGGGACTGGTGACGAAAACTACTTCATGTGGCAGCGCATACTGACTTGTTTTATTCCTTTTATAGATGACTAACTTATCGCCTAGGTACAGCATTTCCTTAAAATGATTGTTTTCAAAGCTTATGTACATTTCTTTGCGTCTATCTATTTTAAAACTCAGTCTCGAACGAACGGACGCTGGTACCGGTTGCAATCTAATCGCTTGGCGAGCTGCTTGCAAAACTGTACATCACGCAGATAGTCACCAAGGAAAACGGACAGCAGATACCACTGCTTCATTCCGTTGGATTGCGATTTGTAGTTTCTGAAATTAAAAGAACAAAACGGAAACGTTAAGCATCCAATCTAAGCACAAGGAAAGCATTCAACTAACTTCAAAATGTCGTCCCAGTCTGGCTTGTATTGGTCCATGCGAGCGCTGCTAACCGCATGAATACGGCATGGTTCCTCTTCGATGCACGCCTTCGGGCCGAACTCTTGGTAAATTTTTCGTTCAGCTTGTGCCACATCGATGGCCAGCCACGACAGCTGCTCCGGCTCCACCGTTGTTCCCGACAACGTTTCTCTCCGACTTCGGGACTGATAGGTCTCTGCGAGGAAGAAAGAGGAAACGAAACGATTAGAAGTTTATTGACACGAGCTAGAACTCCTCGTTCGTTCATGATGGCCACAGTACTTTCGCCGAATTCGGAACTCTTCAAACCAGTTTTCAATCTAGAGAAGATTACCGATTTTGTTGCATCGGTTTCGGGATCGTACCGCATCTGTACAACTTAATCAGCGCATCAAATCCAATGCAAGGGAATTTAAAATTCCAACAAATTTTCCTCTCCACCGTTGTGGAGCCCGTGTTTCATCCACATCATCGTTTAAAGCGCTTTTATGCAATGCTCTTATTTTTTGACGCGATTACGTGAGGCCTTTTCGATGGGGCGCACTTTCAGTCTTTTTTTAATTTTCTCAATTCATCCCCAGCCTTTCCTCGGGAAGCGGCCCAAAGAAGTTTGACTTGGCAGACGGAGGGTTTGCAATAGACAGCGTCATCGTGGTGGAGAGGAGGAACGTAACGATACTTGTCGATGATGGGGAATGAAGAAATTAGTGCCGGCTGAATGTCTCCTTCACGGGGACTTGGCACACTGCATCAGCGGTCGCTCCAAAGACCCTAGCGGCGATTGGCAAGCATAGATTCGCTTTCTTTTCAGGCCAGCGAATGAGGAAATGACAGTGCAGGTTCAATTATCCATTTCCCTCTGCTTTGTTCCCTTTTATCCCATCGTGTGGTTCGGTTAGGGACGTTTCGATCCAAAATATCATCGTTAGGTCTGTGTTTACCGCTAAAGACAGGAGCACCTGCTCTGATGGCAAAAAGCATAACGAAATTGATCGACAGGAAATTGAAAAAGTTCACGTAATTTTGATTCCCTAGCACGCTGTAAAACTTCATGTGCATAGTAAAACTAATAGATACAATTTTATCAACCTCACGCAAGACTGTACTAAGCAAACCGTATTTTTTCTGGTTGTTTTCTTTAACCCTCTTCCTTCGATTGACACTAAAGAGGGATAATTATTAAATTAGCAGGCTGACCTCTTTCTTTTGGAAAGTTTGACTGCCTTTCGGAAGAATGCTTTTGGGGGACGAGTGTGGCCATCTCCATGTCCCGTTCTTCTGTTAATGATGAAGTACAAATACGTGTTCATGATGGGTGAATGATTGCGTACGCCTTCTGGAATCTTTTTAATGAGTTTTCAGTTTGGTGCCGACACCATCATCATGATCATTATCAACATCATCGTCTTCTTTTTTAGTTTCCTGGAAGACCCCTCACGGAGGGTCAGACACCTCACGGAGGATGCCTCTACTTTTTGATCATCCACCGGTTTATCGTCGTTTTGAAACTTTACGGTTACCGAGCACCGAGCTCGGGCTGCCAGTGAGTGGCAACGGTTCAAGAAGCAAACGATCGCTGCACCATATCATTATCGCCACGCCTATGCCGCAACGGGACATGCTCGAATGTTCGTTTGGCGCGAATAATGTGTGGCCGCAACTGTAGCCGCCTCTCACGTACGCACCAGTCGAAGAAAAGCGTAAGTAACTGACGCGATGTGGCCCACCTGGAGTATGTTCGTGCGAGGCCGCCGAGCCGTGAAATGTGGGTCAAGTGGTCAACCTCTGCGCGGTGCTCATCATCAGATCAGTGAGTCAGTGAGCCAGTCATGCTCCTCGACGTTATGTTTGGTCTCTATTTTCAACGAAGGATTTGCGAAGCGGATTGATCTGCTAGTTTATCATTCGTGCGAGACTCGATGCGATGTAAAAGGCAATGGCTGGAATAGTAGCAGTGCTATCAGGTGTTTGAATCCTCTTTAACTCTACTCAGCATCAGTTTTCATTCAGCTGTTATATAATAATTTGCTCAAAATCCTACAAACCTCGTTTACCTTGAGTGAGGTGAGATGTGGTCATCGTATACCAAACATTCGGCCGAAAAAGAAATAAGGGAAATCAGAAAACGAGGACAGCCCAACTCGCCTTAAGTGTACTTTTTGTGTTCGGTAAATAAAAAAGCTACCTTCAGGAAAGGTGTTAACTCTCTGAAAGCATGGAGGCTAATAGTTTCTTTTTGCTAAGCCCATTCTTAACCGTTGAAGGTTACTAAGCGTAGTGCCTTTATGCTTGAACCAATGAAACGAATCTAAATCTAAGGCTGATCACTTTAAAGGCTAAAGACCCTCATGTGACTATTTCGTCTACTTACTCGGATTTAGAGAATACGCCAACTTTTTGGCAAAGTTAGCTAACCGAACAGAAAGAATGATGACTGGAAAACCGATCAGTTGGACTGGCAATTCGAACAGAGGTTCCTGAGCCACCACCGCATGTTTGTAGGCGTTGAAGTCACTGGAACCAAGCATCGCAAAGATCAAACAGTAGATGGCGGCCGGTAGGGTTCTAAGAATCTTCATTTTGACGATGGCGGCTCGTTGCTAGATAATTTCACACGAAATATTACACACTAACGCAACACTACTACACAAACTGTAACAGAATATCACACGCCGATAGGGTTAATTCACGCTTTGCTTCACTGTTAGAATATAAGTCAAAAGAGACAAATCATATATTATTAATTATGAAAGCAGGTAACAAAACATAAATCTACAGACAACGAACGGCGAGCTCGTGGAGTTTGAGTGTAGTTTATGTAAGCACAAACAATACACACGCGCAAACACAAACACACACACACACACACACACACACATAAAAGTTCACAAACTAATTTAAAAAGTTTAGGCCACTGAGAGGCCAAGGACCTTAACACGCCGAAAGAGAGTATAATAAAATCCGGCGAATAAGACGTTTCGGTGAAAAGAACCGAAAATGTTACCAGCAAGTATACGCACGTCTAGTCCCGATGTTAGTTGACGTAAAACTGACTGCTGACCGGCGGTGCAACACGGCAGTACCAGGTTTGAACCAAAAAGCCGAATCCATCGGCTCCGAAACCGCCAGTTGGGGTTTGTTGCCTCTCGCGCAAGTCTTTTGATGTAATACCTTCGCTTCGATGGCGCGTGCTGGCGGAATGGAGTTTTACTGGCCTCGTAGCACTCCACGAAAACGCACACACGGACACAAGGTGCCAAGTGGAGAGAAATAGAGAGATGGAGCTCTGGTGTTCATGTGCACCAGATGTGCACTCCGGCTGCAGCATGGCGGTGCATGCATTTTGAAAGTGTAAGTAGTTGCAGCTGAGAAGCGCTTATGGTGTCTCTTTGAGCGGGCGCTCCCCCAAGGCAGTAGTGGTGGGGCTGACTTTTGCTCAGTCAGTCGGTCGGTAGGTCTTACTTGTTTTTATTCGCTCGCGCCAAGTAGCGGTAGGGCATGGACGATTGGCGATTGAGTAACATGTGTACTTGCCTCGTTTGAGCAATCCTTTGCAACGATGCAGTACGGGCACCTAACCGTCTTTGTCGCCTTTGTCGTCGTTCAACTCGTCCCATAAGACTTTGCGCAGGTTGTTCGTAAGATCAACCGACCCAACGTGAACGTACTGAGCGCTTACGTTCACTAATGATCTTGGGTAAAGCCTTGGACTGATCTGTGTTGACTATTTTTTGACGCATACCTAAGCTGCCGCGATAGAATATAATCGTCTCATAGACACCGGCGGTTCGCAAGACAGTTATCTAATTTCTAGGAAGTATCTGCAGACGGGACATATCAGTTGGGTTAATAATAAAATTGTCCCGTGTTTGATGCTACTTTACTGCTAATCAGAAACCGCAAACCAGTGGCTAGCAATGAAGCTATTGGAACGTGCGAACTGATGCGAAACAATAGCTACATTTAACTGGCAAAATGTTTCAACTAAACATTGGTGGGTTGAAAAGCAAAAGTGAATCAATAATACATTCGCGCGAGCAGCACTGACAACACAACGGACAACTAATCGAACAGCATGCATACAACGCGCTCTGTGTGGTGTGGTGGTGGCTTGCAGAAGAAGGGTAGAGTATCAGCTTAATATGCGATTGGTTCGTATTATGACACAGATTATATTGTTATAGGGCTTATGTAAGGAACCGGCGTGCACCATCCGTTTAAGACACCGTTCCACCGTTTGTCTTTAGAGCTTCGCTGATGTTTGTTGTTGTGATGGACGACGCTTGACCAAACCGTCGTGATCCAGGCTAGTATATTTGCAAACAATTTCGTTGATTTTTGGGTACGCCTTTAATTAAAAATCATGATTAACCTTAGCCGAACGCGACCACTAGCGTGCCGATTGGTGTACGTGCGTGTTTTGGCGTACAACACACACGAAATTGACCAATGGACCAGGACAGCGACCAAATCATGCCGATGTTGGCGTTGCATAACAATTGGCACATTATTAGCGTTGCGCCGAACTCGCTTAGGTCGAACTTGTGCTGGCTGCGCGCTGGCTAGTTCATGGAGCATTCGATGCACGAAGTGATAATGTAGTTCACAAACACCAATTACACCGCTTCGGTTTGCTGGCGATATGTGCGATGAGGTTTCTTGTGACATTGAACTTCTTCAATTTGGGTCGCCGCCCATCGGCGTGAAGCGAGGTTCGTGTGCACGTATCGGTCGGTCTGATGCTATTGTATAATGTGACGTGATTGGGACAGCAGGTTATTGGCGCGATGCAGCGTAACTATGGCGCTCCTAGGTGGGTTTGGGATTTACTGGGTGACCTAGATAACGTTCTCAAAATGAAAGGCTTTCGATTCTTTTTGCTTCATTTTTTTATTCGCTTTATTCTGCACACAATTTTTATAAATCGTTTAAAAATATGCATTTATCTCCATACCTATGCAGCGAGTGGAGCAAACAATAATATGTTTGAAAATCTGTATTCTCCCGGGTTTACTCTTCGTCTATCAACCTCTTACACCATCCACCATGCTATGCCATGGGTTAAACTGTAACATTTTGAAATAAGTTCGCTATATAAAAAATATAAAATTTAACAACATTTCCCAAAGTTCACACCTTTCTCGACTGCCGCTCTCGCCTAGTTTATCGGTTAACGGCTTTTTGGCCCGAGGGGGGATAACATTCGCACCAATGTTTTCCTCCTTCGGATCGTTTTCAGCCGCAACGCTATCTGGTCCGTTTGGCGAAGATTAATTGCAGCCTATGTCTAGTCGGTCTCTTATTTTCCGCGCTCGTTTGGTTTTTCATTTTCCCCACTTCGCTACTATTACAAACTACTCCAACGCAGCCGGGCATACAGATAGCCTGTGGGATGCCCTGTCGTTTTGCTGCGTGTCGTTGCTGATGTTGATGATCAGCGGTTGATCGTATATGTTGTTAGTTTCTCTCTTGCATCTATTTCTGCATACGGTTCTTCTTTGGCTCGATTTCTAAAAACAAGCTACTTATTCGATTGTTCTACTTCTCCAAAGTTGATTCGCAATCAGAAGGACCCTTTCATCGCTGTAGTAGTAATGCTCTGCTGCTAGTGCTCTTTTATCACAGTTTTTGCACATTTTTCTGTCGATTTCTTTTGATATTTTAGCAGCTACTGGATAACAATCATTGATGCTAGACAAACATATTACAAACAAGATTTACAAAACATATGGTGTTGGCTATTTTCACCTCCCCCCAAGCCGGGGTATGGTATATGGGAGAAGAGCGATTGATGATTGTGACGTTTTGTGATATCGTTCGATAGATTACTTGAAGAGGTTCTTGGCATTGACCCAAAGCTTGAAGAAGTACTCGCTTCTCCTGAGCAACTTATGGCGGGCATAGCTGTTGATGTCAGCCGTCATGTTATGCTCGCGCAACCAGGATGATGTGTTCGTGCCAGTCGGTTCCGAGAAGTCTCTCGTTGTTTCATCATGTACATCGTCAGGAGCTGTAGGGGAGAGGAACGGTTAATTATTGTTTGTTCCCTTGCCAATAAATGGTCAGTCAGAAAGAAGTTTTGCTACTTACCGGCACCCAGCTGAACAGTGTACGGTTCATCCGATTCTAACGGATCGCTGATACCGACTTCATTGCGTGCCATAATGCGAATCAGATAGTCTTCGCTTTCCTGTAGGTCCTTAATGTTGAAGGACTGACAATCGGCCGTCACACGCCCAACTTCCATCCACATCGTTTTCTTCGCGTTGCGGATGGCAATGTTATATCCCTCGAGTGGTGCTCCACCGTCCGACTCTGGAATGCCCCATTCAACGATGTTGATGTTCGGTCCAAGGTATCGCACCTCCAGGGGGCCAGTTGGTGGGGATGGAACAGCTGTGAGGAAACGAAAAATGAAATTTCACTATCTCTCCCTTGCTCATCATTGCATGCACATATTAACACCAAATTGAGGCTACACATGTATGAGCTAATGGAATGGATAGAACATATGATGTTGCGTTTGATCTTACTGGCATGTGATTTGAGAACGATGCTCTCCGATACAGTAGGTGCGCTCAGACCGATCGCATTCTCGGCGAAAATCCGGAACACCAGCTCTGTTTTTTCCTTCATATTGTCCACGCAGTACGAAAGACAGTTCGACTCGAGCGTTTTGATCTTAGTCCACTGCGTAGCGGTGGTGAGCCGCTTCTCGATAATATACCCGGTAACGTCTGATCCCCCATTCGTTTCCGGCTGCTGCCATTCGAGCTTGACGCTCTTGCTGGTTACATTCACTATACGCAGATTTCGTGGAGCTGATGGTGGGGCTATTTGTTGTCGGTGTGTGCAGATCGGTGTGAATTGGCCAGTATACATCGTGCAACGGGCAAATTGTTGGTGGAAAGTGTTCAAAGATGATTAGATACATCACATAGTGTCACCATTCGATCGGATCAGTACGATCAGATCATGTTACTGTTTAGTATTGCCGAGTAGAGTGTGCGTTACAATAGGTTCAGTCAGTTGAGTTGAGTGAGCGTGTTATATCAATTGCTTTTGGAGTGCTTAGCATGTTTTTGAGAGTTATTACTTGGGTAGTTTTTTTTTACCGATTACCGCGTACATTATGATTAGAACATTATGATGATAGCACAACGAATAGGACAATTGTTACTACCGGACAAAGGACTCGAAGCATTAGTACAATTAAAGGTGGCAAGCAGCGCACTAGCGCTACGAGTACTTACTGATTTCTTTTCCTGCTACGATGGATTCTTCCGTAACGAGCGGTTCACTAATGCCAATCTTGTTCTTGGCCGAAATCTTGAAATCATACGCCTTGTTCATAGCCAGATTTTCGATCAGCAACGACGTTTCAGAGGCACTAGTTGTACCAACGATCTTCCAGACCTTTTTCTTTGATTCCTTCACTTCTACGATATACTCCGTGATCTTGCTACCACCGTTTGATTCGGATGGTTGCCACGTCAGCGTAAACGAATTGCTCGTCATACCGGACGTTTCGATCGGTCCACGTGGTGGCGACGGTGCTTCGAGCGTTTGCTGAATTTTCACCGTGGCACTCTCTAGTGGTTCCGAACAACCGACCGGGTTTTGCGCGATAACACGGAAGTGGTACTGCGTGCTGTCGATCAATTTCTGGATGCAATACGATTTAATGTTCTTCTGTACCTCGGCCA
>NC_064875.1:70825967-70855967 GCF_943734745.1 Anopheles darlingi
TTCAGTTTGTGAATTGATTGCGCGTGAATCACTTAGCCACCTGTTGGGCAGCTGTGCTTGCTCCAAATTCCAAAGCATCATTCGCCAAAAAATTTTAAGCGTTTCAAAACGGCCAATAGGATATGGCGAAGAGAAAGGAGAAGGCATAGAAGAAAGAGTGCAAAGAAATAAATGTAAATAGTAATATAAAAATCTATAAAGCGAGAGCGCAAGAGATAGAGAGAGAGAGAGAGAGAGAGAGAGAGATAAAGAGAAAGAGAGAGAAAGAAAGAGAGCGCAAATTCCAAACAGTAACAGGGAGTAATTGGAGGTGATAAAAACCTTCAGAGTATGTCGGTAGGACTTTCTTGGGCTGTTTCAGTGTGAATGATTCTTCTTCGTGTGTGGTGGTGAGCTGTGATCTGTTGCGTTGAATGGTGAGGTCGAGAGAGATCTCCTCCTCGTGATGCGTGATAAGGCTTTCGAGCTTCTCGCGCCGCTTGCGCAGCTCGAGCACCACGTTCTCAGTGTCCTCCTCGTAGCGGTAGTAATCGTCTTCCGCATCCTGTTCACTATCGTCATAGATGACCTCGTACACTACCTCGTCATCTTCGTCGACCTGCTTGACGATTGTGATGTGGGCTTCGCCTGTCTCCTCACCGTAGCTGTACGGCGCGGGGAGCTTCACTCGGCCGGACATAGATATCTCTTCACGGGCGTAGGAATCCAATTGAATCTTGAATTCCTGCTCAATGTCTTCAATGTGTTTAGTTCGCTTCGGCCGGAACGTTACGTTTTCGGGTTCAATATCCTTGAAGACAGGACGCGGTTGTCGCACCTTTTTGATCTTCTTAATGCGTACCTCCTCTTCATCCAGCACCTCGCGTCGGAAGGCTGGCTTGGGACGAGGTCGCTGCTTTCGTACCACCACATGCTCGGTTATCTCTTCTTCCGGCAGCTCCTGTTCTTTGGTGATGGTAATTGATGCTTCAACATCCTCGGTCTCAGCTGGCACAGAAGGCTTTCTAGCCACCTTAAACGTGGCTTCTGCCTCTTCTGGTTCTGGGGCTGCTGATTTCTTGCGCGGGAGAGCGAGCTTCGCCTCCACTTCTTCTTCTTCTTCTTCGACGGATGGCTTAATTTTCGGCTTACGTTTCACCATCGTGACTTCTTCGACTGTGTCTTTGGGTTTCTTGGCCAGCTCCAGATCCACCTTTTCATACTTTTCCAACTCCGTCTTCGGCACATCCATCTCGAGCAGCTTTCTAGTAATTTCATCAATGTCATCTTCCTTCTTTTTCTTTGGCACAACTTTCTTCTTTGGTTTCTTCTCTTCCGGTTTCTTAGCTACTTCTTCCACCGGTACTATCGCCGGTTCCGTGGTTTGAATCGCCGGTTCTGAAATCTCCACTGGCTGTTCTACTTTGCGAACAATCTCCAACGAGGCTTCTGCCTCGTCCGTAGTATACGGTGCTGGTTTACTCTTTAATTTCACCACTTCCTCCACATCTTCAACATCTTCCGGCTTGGGTACGGATGGTTTCAGTACGATTACCTCTTCGGTAGCGGTCTCCTCCGTAATTTGTGGTTTTTTCTTTGGCTTCTTGAGAGAAATTGTGGTCTCTTGCTCAACCTCTTCGGTCATCGGTTGCTTCTTGGGTTTTATCTTAACTTCAACCTCCGTTTCTTCGATGGTTTCTACCTTCGGTTGACTCTTTTTGTGTGGCAGCTTCACCTGCGCACTCTGTTCAGGTTCCACGGTGGACTCGACCGCTTGTTGTGGTTTTGGTTGCTGGTCAATCTGAACTTTTTCTCGCTTTCGCAGGTCTACGTCTACCCGTTCGTATTGTTCCAGCTCAGTTTTCTCGATTTCCAAGTTCAACAACCGTTGTAACTCGCCATCGTCATCGATGCTTGCCTTCTTCTTCTTGACCACCACGACCTTCTTCTTCGGTTTTTCAGCCGGTTTTTCCAGTACCTTTTCTAAGGTCTCGAGTCTGCTTTCGATGACTTTAGGAGCGGGCACTGCCTGTGGTTGCACTTCAACGATCGCTTCAATAGGAACCGACTCCACGATCCTAGGCATCTCCTCAGAGGGAACCTCAATGATTGCATCCTCAATGATCGGTTGCACATCGTGAACCTCTTCTACCAGTGGTTGTACCGGTACGATATCTTCTTCCACTAACGATACAACGTCGACTGGTTCCTCGACAACAGGTTCCACTGTTGCCTCCGTTTCATCGGGTGCATGTGGTTCATCCTGTTCCACTTCTTCGATCAGTGGCTTGCTCGTTTCCGGCTGTTCTATCTCGATCTTGATAATACGTTCCACGCTCATCGTTTCTTCGGCTGGTGGTGGCGTTTTCTTCAGCACAATTTGCTCCTCTACTTCTTTTGGTGCTTCAGGAAGTCGCGGTTTTTTCTTTATTTTAAACTCGGTATCCACAGGTTCGGGTTCGACCGGTTTCTTGACTGTCTTTTTAGGCTTGATCGTTACTTCCACCGGTGCTGCCTCTTCAACCACAGCTACCTGGGATTCATGCCGCTCATCGACCGATTCTACCGTTTTTTCCGGTTTCTTAATTTCCACGTCCACTTTCTCGTACTTTTCCAATTCCGTCTTTTCAATTTCTAGATTCAATAGTCTTTGTAGCTGTTCATCATCATCTATAGAAGCCTTTTTCGGCTTCTTGATGATCTTCTTTTTGGTAACCTTCTTTTCATCTACCTTCGCTGGCTCCACTGGAACCTCTGGCACTTCAACAGGCGTAACCGCTGGCTCGTCCTTCAGTACTGTAACCGGGCTCTGCTGTACAGCAGTGGCTACATGTTCCGGTATGGGAATGGCTTCGGTTTCTCTTAGCTTTGGTTCTTGCTGAGGAGCTATTGTTTTAATTTCTTCTGGGATCGATATTTCTTCAACCACCTTTGCTTCAGAGAACATTGGCTCTACGATGACCGGCTCTGGTTCCACCGGTTTTTCGTTTGGCGTCGCAACTGCCACCGGCTTTTGAGGTTCTAGTTTCAATTTTTCCTTCGGCTCTAGATCTACCTTTTCATATGTTTCCAGTTCCGTCTTTTCAACCTCGAGGTTCAGCAAACGTTCCAGCTCTACATCTGCTTCCGGTTTGGCTTTCGGTTTCTTGATTACCTTCTTCTTAATTCCCTTGACTTCTTTACGCTCTTGTACCTCTGTTGGCTTTTCTACAATAGCTTCCTCCAGCTGCTCTAGCATAGTTTCAATGGGCTTTTCAGCTGGTGCGGATTGAGAAATAACCAATTCTTCGGTATGTTCTTCGATGGGCTGTGGCAACATTGCCTCGGAAGGTTGCTCCACTGGCAATTGTTTCGATTGCTTTTTGTTAAGTGGTGCTTCTTCAACCGTTGCCTCAGGTGCTGGAGCACGCAATTCAACTGGAACAGGCTCTTTCGCAGTTTCTTCCTCGACTGCCACCGTTTCCTCTTCCTGGGATGGTGCCTTGGGTTTTTTGATCTTCTTAATCACTTTCTTTGGGGTCTTTTCCTTGTCCGTATCTTCAGGAGTGTCCTTGGGAGTAGGAAGAGCCATATCTCGATCCGCTTCACGCTCTTTAGGCTCTATCTCTGGGACGGGTTTCGTGAATGGTTTGAGCTTGATTTCCTCCTTCTCTTGCTCCGGTTTAGTAGGAGTAGGTTTGCGGAATTTGAATTCATCTTCTGGTTCCGGCTCCGGTTTTTTACCCTTACCGAGAATAATCTTGTGCTCTGGTTCTTCCGGAACCTGCGGTACCTTTGGTTCCTTCGGAATCACTGGTTTTTCTGGCTCGTTTGCAGGCTTTTCGATCGGTTCGTCTTCATGTTTGACATATGGCTCTAGTGGGGTTTCATAATCGGGAATATCAGTTGGTTCGAATGTAGGCTTCTCCACGTGCCGCTTCTTGCCTTCTAAATCTTCTTCCATAGGTTTTTCTGTAGACTTTTTCTTCGGCTTTTCTTGTTCAACAGTTTCTTCTTTAGGTTTTGTGGGCAATTTCTTCAATTTAACCTCTTCTTGCTGCTCATCTTCCTTCACTAATTTTCCCTTACCCAGCTGCAAAGTACGCTCCTCCGTTTCCTCTTTAGGAGTGTCTTTCACTTGGCGTTGATACTTGGGCTTTTCTTCCTCCTTCGGTTCTTCAGCTTTTGGTTCTTTTTCATATTTTTCTATATCCAGTGTTTCTAATTCTGGTTTTTCTTTCTTAATAATCTTCACCTTCTTAATGGTCTTCTTAGTACGCTCCGTGTCGTCCTCTTCGATGTGCGACAATTGTCCTACGCCCGGTCTCGTGTCCAGTTCAACAATCTTTGGTTGCTGACCCTTGAACGAATGCTCGACAAGGTCAATCCGGCTCTTGAGTAATACCTTCGGCACCGTCACTTCCTGCAATTCCGGCCTCTCTGGGATGATTGTTTTACGGAGTTTAACTGTTTGTGGTTCTTGTGTGTCAGTGATTTGTTGTTTAATAGGTTTCTGTTCTTTTCGCTCGATCTTAATAGGCTCTAATTTAACAATCTCACCCTTTTCTGGTTTAGCCTTCGGCGTTGCATCCAGATCAATTTTCTCGTACTGTTCAAGCTCCGTCTTTTCGACTTCCAGGTTTAATAATCGTTGCAATTCCTCGTCATCGTCGATGGATTTCTTGGTTTTCTTCGTTACTTTCACCTTCATGACGACCTTCTTGGGAGCTTCGGCTGGCGCGATTTCGACGGTGGCCGCTGGAGCAAGCTGCGCCTGCTCTGTCGGCTCAACCCGCTGCTCTTCGACGGGCTCAAGTTTCTCAGCCTCCAATGGTGCCAGCTCAACAGGAGCAGTCTCTTCAACCGGTTGGTCCAGCTGAGTTTCGGCAGGTGCTGCCGCAACTGTTGGCTTAAGTTCGACGGCTGGTACCTCTGTCGCAACGTCCGGTACTTCTACTGGCGTCAAATGCTCCTCTTCCAGTGTAACCGAGGCTACCGTATCTGCTTCCTCTACCGATACATCAAACTGATCGTGTACGGGCGCTGCTTCCAAAAGAGGCTTTGCTTGCACCTGCGGTCTTTCATTGGCGTGGTCTGATATATCCATAGGGATAACCTGAAAAGTATCCATTGCCAAGGACGGCACACGATCTGTTTCCTCTTCGGCCTGATCGAGTAACTCCTCCACAGGGGCCGCTTCAAGGATAGGCTTCGTTTGCACAGATGGTGTTTGTGTCGCAGCGTCCGGTACATCGACCGCCTCAACATGGTGTGTCGGTAGCTCCAGCGCCTCTGTCGTACCAGTCTCTTCTACCTGTTGTTGGAACACTTCTTCCACGGGTGCTGCTTCAATCAAGGGTTTACTCACGGTTGGCATCTCCGTTACATCGGAAGCTATCTCGACAGGGGCCGCTTGAAGTTCCTCTGGCTGCTCTGTCGATACGATGTCCGTCTGTTCCAGTGGTTCATCTGAAAACTGCTCCATAGGAGCGGCAGTTACTTGAGGCTTTGCTATCACTTCGGGCTGCTCAGTGGCTACTTCCTGGATATCTACGGGCTGCGCCACATCTCCTAAAGGTGCGGTTTCAACGAACTCGTTCGTCACGAAAGTATCTTCTTGCAAATCCACAGTAGCTGCACCTGTGACGATAATATAGCCAAATTAGTAACATTAACAGACCCCCGAATTAAAACTTAACACGGCAGACCCGAATTAAATTACGGAAAACTAATTTAAAGAACAAACGCACTGTTAAGTTAGTTATAAGAGCGGGCCGTGGCATTACCAGTTGCTTATGGCAATACCGATTATTGGCACGAGGTACTTACTTGAAGAACGTTTGTCTTCTGTGTGTTTTGTGTCGGGTGTCTGTAGAGTATCGGCGTGTCCAGCTGGTTTGAGTGGAACCAATGATTCTGTAGGTGTTTCTTGTAATAAGCTGACTTGTTGTTGTGGTTTCTTGGCCTTGGGTTTTTTACTTGGCTTCTTGACGGTTTGAACCTGCTCCAGCACTGACGGCTCTGGTTGCAATGACGCATCCTCCGGTTGCTCGCGGGAGCGCTTAGTTGGTTCGTACTCGCTTTTCTCGTAAACTTCCAGCTCAGTTTTCGTAATCTCTTCGTTAAGCAAACGATCAATATCTGCTTCTAGGCTATCAGGTTTAACTGTTTTCTTGATGCACAGCTTGCGCTTCTTTGATTTCTCATCGGGTGCCGTAATGGTTTCATCCGGAGACATTTGGGTAACTGTAATGGTTGCTTCAGGCATGTCATCTCCTTTCTGGACCGTGACGATTTCAATGATTTCTTCTTTGTCGTCCTTTCTCTTCTTAATAACACGCTTTCTAACGGTCATTTGCTCTATTGCACCAGATTTGGTTTCACCCTTTGTCACTTGAATATCTTCGGGTAGCTCTTCTATTACGATGTTACTCTTTGGAGTTGGAGATACGGAAAATTCATCCGACTTCTCGAATCCTTCGTCGGCGATGGTTTTAGGAATCACAGCAGTAATTACATCCGGAAGAGTGTCTCCAATATCCGTTACGGTTTGAGAGATTTCTTCATCGGTCACATCTGCTATCTGATCTACACTGTCCGGTTTACGTTTATGTATGGTTTTCTTTATAATTTTCTTCGCTTTCACTGGAGCAGTAATATCTACGTCCGATTGTTGCGGCTTTTCCGGTGTGGAAGGCAGGGCCATGTCACGATCAGCCTCTCTTTCGGTTTTTTCTTCTGTTGGAGACGGCTTCTCGAATGGTTTGAGCTTGATATCGGTTGGCTCCTCTTTAGGCTTTTCCGCTGTCGGAATCCTAAACTTGATATCGTTCTCGGATGCATCTTCTGCAGGCTTACCTTTGCCCAAAACAAGCGGTTTATTTTCCTCCTGTTCTGTTTCTGGAGCTGTTGATGCCCTTTTTGTCTTTGGCTTCTTATTCTCCTTCTCTTCTCGGACTTCTTGTTCAGGCTGCGGAGCTTCATATGCATCCCTGTCGATCGAATAATCTGGAATATCTAAAGGCGTAAACTCAAGTTTGTCTACGGGATGCTTACTCTGCTCGGGTTCGCCCTCCGATGGTTTGAGTATCTCCTTTTTAGAAGCCTTAGGCTGTTCTTCGTCTTTTTCCGTGTGTTTTATGGGTGTTTTCTTTAGCTTTACCTGTTCGCCTTCAAGTTCATCATTCTTCAATTTCCCTTTACCAAGCGTAAGTGTTCGTTCGTTTGGCTCGTCCTTAGTTATCTGTTTTGGCTTTCTTTCATATCTGTGCGCCTCTTGATCAAACTCTTCTTTCTCGGGTTTTACATCTTCGAAATCAGTACGGTCTGGTTTTTCCAATTCAGTTTTCTTGCCCTTTGTAGTTTTGATTTTCTTCAGTTTTTTCAACTTAATATCATCGTCGTCTTCCTCGATCCTTGACATCTCCCCAATTGCTCTGTGGATCGACATACTGATAATTTTTGGTAGAAGCATTGCAGGCGGATACTCTACTAAGACCATGCGGCTTTTCAGTAACACTTTTGGCACTAGCGTTTCTTCCACTTCTTTACGCTCAGGTATCTTTACCTTTCTCAATCGAACCATCTGTGGCAGCTCGTTACATTCTGTGATTTGCATTTGATGTGGTTTCTGTTCTTTTCTCTCGATTTTTTGCGGCTCCAGTACTAGTTTCGGTTTTTCCGGTTTCGGTTTACTATCAAGCTCAACCTTTTCATACTGTTCTAGGTGTGTCTTTTCCACTTCTAGGTTTAGCAATCGTTGCAGCTCTTCATCTTCTTCTGCTTTAATCATCTTTTTCGGTTTTTTCTTTATTTTCTTCTCAACCTTTTTGGATTCTTGATCCACGGCAGGAGAGTCCTCTGTTTTCTCAGAAGTTGTTTTCTTTAGCGATTTTTCGGTGAACATTAGGAACGTTGCCGCAGATTCTTCTATCACGGCTTCCTGAAGCAATGGCTCGGTTATGACCAGCTCACGAGCTATATCGGTTTCCGTCAATTCTTCCGGCGCTTGAATTATTGGAGCAGGCTCAGACTGATCATTAGCTGAGGCAATGTTCTCTGAAATTACTTCAAGTCCTTCGTGCTTTGAAGATATCTCTTGTTCTATGACGGTCCTAGATTTTTTAACCTTTTTTGGTTTACTTGTTTTCTCCGGACTAGCATTCGGTCGGTCTGCAACGCTTTCTTCGGGCTGTTCTTCTAAAACTATCGCAGTTTCTTTTGTTTCAATTATTAGTGGTTGTTTTTCAAGCTCTGTGAGATGTGTCGATTTGGGTTTCTTTTTTGACATTTCTTTCAATTCTTCTGTGTCTTTTGGCAACTGCTTTGTCAAAGACTTATGCACAGTGGTAGTTGCTGGTTGCTCTAAAGTTTCCAAAATTGCTATTGAGGACTCGGGCTGAGGCACCTCCTCTTCTATGACTAATTTGGCCCGTTTCTTCAACTCAACTTCAATTTTTTCGTATCGTTCCAATTCAGTTTTCTTTACTTCGAGATTAAGTAGTTTTTCAATGATATCATCCACTTCATCGGTGGTTTCGATAGTTTTGACTTTCTTCTTTTTCAATTTTTGTTTAGGTTTAGGTTTTACTTCACTTTCTACATCCTCGAGAACAACCGGCAGCTCTGCTTGAATTTCGGATTCTGTAATGGTAATCGTTGTTTCTGGTGCCTGTCCTTCTTCCTGCACCGTGATGACTTCAACCAACTCTTGTTTATCGCCAGTGGTTTTTTTAACAGTTCTTCTTTTTGTAGTTTGTTTCTTAACAGCTCCACTAGCAGTGACAATTTCTTGTACTTTTGTCTCCTCAGGCATTTCCTCAACAACTGGCAGCTGCTCCTGTGGCATCTCAAATACAAACTCTTGTACTTGTTCATATGTTTGGGGAAATAGTGCTCCGACAGACGCTGACACCGCATCAAGGATTGGTTGGTCTTTAAAGTCGAGATTTTCGACAATTGCTTGTGGAAGAGGATATTCAGCAACTGTTTCTAAGATAGTGGAGTTTAGCGTTGGTGTGGTTTTAACAGATTTCTTTTTGGTAATTGACTTCGATTCTTCCTTTGTTTCCAATAACTTAGGGAGTTCTTCAAGAATACTTTCTTCCGGTTTTTTCAATTTTGTCGGTAAATCAACGTCAATCTTTTCGTATTTCTCGAGCTCCGTTTTCTGCACTTCTAAGTTCAGTAACTTCTCAATGATATCATCAGTATTGTCTCCCTTCTTTCTGATAGTTTTAACCTTTTTCTTCTTGGGTTTCACGATTGGAGTATCGACCTGCACTGCTTCAGGAACATTATCTTCCTCTGTCATGGTGACTGTTGTTTCTGGCTCCAGGTCATCTTCCTGAACTGTAACAATTTTGACCTCTTCTATCTTGTCAGCCGTTTTCTTTTTAATAACTTTCGTTTTAGTAGTATGCTTCTTGAGTTTGCCATCATTGCTGACACTTTCTACAACCTCAATGTGTTCAGGAAGCTCTTCGATGATTGGTTGTTCAACAGGTACTGACTCTGTCGGTAGATTTTTAGATATTTCTTGTGGCACTTCTTCCAACACTGTTGTAGGGTGTACAACCTTCTTTGTCTTCTTTTTAACAATTTTAGCAGAAGCATCATCGTCTAGAGAAATCGCTTGTTGAGGTCTCAATTCTTCATCCAGTGGCTCGGTGTTATCGTATGGCACAATTTGCTTGCTTATTGTAACAGTGGTTTGAGGTTGTTTACCTTCCTCATGCACTGTTACCTCCTCAGTGATTTCCTCTTTCGGACCAACACGCTTCTTGATGATCTTTTTCTTTATAGTCTGCTTCTTTATAACACCACCCTCGGTTCGAACTTCTTCCAATACCTCAGGATGCTCTACGATCGTCGTTTCTTCGATAGGCCGGGACCTCTTGGGTAGGTCAACATCAATTTTCTCGTATTGCTCGAGCTCTGTTCTCTTCACTTCTAGATTAAGCAATCGTTCGATCACATCATCAGTATCATCTTTCGTTTTAATGACCCTCACCTTCTTTTTCTTTGGCTTGGTGTCATCCTTTATCTGTTCTAATGACGGAGTTTGTTCCTCGATCACTGTTATAGTTGTTTCAGCCGGTTTGTCGTCTTCTTGCACTGTAACTATTTCGATCTGTTCCTCTTGCTGATCGAATTTCTTTTTGATGATTTTTCTTCTAGTTACTTGTTTTCCGGTGCCTTCTGTATTACGGGTTTCTTTTTCTAACGTTTCGTCTGAAGAAATATGCGTTGGAAGTAACTTGGGAGTAATTTTCTTAGGGATATCAACGTCAATCTTTTCGTATTTCTCGAGCTCCGTTTTCTGCACTTCTAAGTTCAGTAACTTCTCAATGATATCATCAGTATTGTCTCCCTTCTTTCTGATAGTTTTAACCTTTTTCTTCTTGGGTTTCACGATTGGAGTATCGACCTGCACTGCTTCAGGAACATTATCTTCCTCTGTCATGGTGACTGTTGTTTCTGGCTCCAGGTCATCTTCCTGAACTGTAACAATTTTGACCTCTTCTATCTTGTCAGCCGTTTTCTTTTTAATAACTTTCGTTTTAGTAGTATGCTTCTTGAGTTTGCCATCATTGCTGACACTTTCTACAACCTCAATGTGTTCAGGAAGCTCTTCGATGATTGGTTGTTCAGCAGGTACTGACTCTGTCGGTAGATTTTTAGATATTTCTTGTGGCACTTCTTCCAACACTGTTGTAGGGTGTACAACCTTCTTTGTCTTCTTTTTAACAATTTTAACAGAAGCATCATCGTCTAGAGAAATCGCTTGTTGAGGTCTCAATTCTTCATCCAGTGGCTCGGTGTTATCGTATGGCACAATTTGCTTGCTTATTGTAACAGTGGTTTGAGGTTGTTTACCTTCCTCATGCACTGTTACCTCCTCAGTGATTTCCTCTTTCGGACCAACACGCTTCTTGATGATCTTTTTCTTTATAGTCTGCTTCTTTATAACACCACCCTCGGTTCGAACTTCTTCCAATACATCAGGATGCTCTACGATCGTCGTTTCTTCGATAGGCCGGGACCTCTTGGGTAGGTCAACATCAATTTTCTCGTATTGCTCGAGCTCTGTTCTCTTCACTTCTAGATTAAGCAATCGTTCGATCACATCATCAGTATCATCTTTCGTTTTAATGACCCTCACCTTCTTTTTCTTTGGCTTGGTGTCATCCTTTATCTGTTCTAATGACGGAGTTTGTTCCTCGATCACTGTTATAGTTGTTTCAGCCGGTTTGTCGTCTTCTTGCACTGTAACTATTTCGATCTGTTCCTCTTTTTGACCGATTTTCTTTTTAAGGACCTTCTTTTTAGTGACTTGCTTACCAATGGTGCCCGAGGCAGTCAATACTTGTTGCACACTAACTGTTTCAGGTAGTTCCGTTGTTATGCATGCTTGTTCTTTTTGTGCATCGAATGTTCTTAGAGGCGCTTCAGTTTCTTCTTGCCCAATTAAAGATAAATCGACCCCTTGGATAACAGTTCCTTTTGATATTTTGCCTGTTAGCTGCGCAGAGATTACGGTATGAGCATCGGCTGTTTGGGCTACTTCTTCTGGTATTGTGACTGTACCCTCGTTAAAAGGAAGAATCGTTGTATCCTGTTGAATATGTGTTTGTATTTGTTTCTTCTGAGCTCTGTGATTTGTTTCGACTTCTTGTACAATCGTAGGTGTCTCTTCAAGGTCTGTAAGGTGAGGTTGTGGTGCAGATTCTGCGTGATAAGTAGAAGTATCAGTTTAAGTATGTGCTTCAACTACACGTATGCAGAGTAGAAAGCGCGAGTAGTGTAGACAATTGATAGATGATACTATAATTAATGAAAATGTAATGAAACCATTACCTTGTACTTCCTCAATTAGTACTTCCGACTGCATACTCGGAAAATGCACTATACTGTCATCAATATCCAAAGGCTCTTCAATAAGAGCCCCCTGCTCTTGTGTTATCTTTATGTTTTTGGTCTTGATGACTGTTTGGTTGTTGTCTGTACATGATTCAAATGTAGTGATGTAAGTTGACGAAGTGTTTTCTTTAGTGTCCAAATCTAGAATAAATATGATACGATAAATTATCCAAACAAGCAACGATATACTACTAGAAGGTGCAGACAAGCAACAAATAATAGTCTTACCAAAAGGAAGTGTATCTGAGTGAGTTTGTGGATTATTGTATTGTGTAACAAGTTGTGAGGTAAGTGAATCTACTGTGTGAGTTTGCTTCGTGAAATATTTTTTTCCCAAATTAGAAACATCTTCCAACGGAAGGGCCTTCTCCGTGACAGTGACGGTCGTCTGAGGTTGCTGATCGTCCTCTTGGACAGTGACGATCTCGGTGACCTGTTCCTTCTTGCCAGCCTTCTTTTTGATGACACGCTTCTTGATCACTTGTTTTTTGGGAATGCCCTCCTCGGTGATTACCTCGGTAACCTTCACTTCTTCGGGCATTTCCTGTACGATCGCTTCTTGTGGCTCAACGCGCGTCGGAACGAACTCGGAGACCTCTTCGAACGGAAGCTCCTTCTCCGTGATAGTGACGGTCGTCTGAGGTTGCTGATCATCCTCTTGGACAGTGACGATCTCGGTGACCTGTTCCTTCTTACCAGCCTTCTTTTTGATGACACGCTTTTTGATCACTTGTTTCTTGGGCATGCCCTCCTCGGTGATTACCTCGGTAACATTCACTTCCTCGGGCATTTCCTGTACGATCGCTTCTTGTGGCTCAACGCGCGACGGAACGAACTCGGAGACCTCTTCGAACGGAAGCTCCTTCTCCGTGACAGTGACGGTCGTCTGAGGTTGCTGATCGTCCTCTTGGACAGTGACGATCTCGGTGACCTGTTCCTTCTTACCAGCCTTCTTTTTGATGACACGCTTCTTGATCACTTGTTTCTTGGGCATGCCCTCCTCGGTGATTACCTCGGTAACCTTCACTTCCTCGGGCATTTCCTGTACGATCGCTTCTTGTGGCTCAACGCGCGACGGAACGAACTCGGAGACCTCTTCGAACGGAAGCTCCTTTTCCGTGACAGTGACGGTCGTCTGAGGTTGCTGATCGTCCTCTTGGACAGTGACGATCTCGGTGACCTGTTCCTTCTTGCCAGCCTTCTTTTTGATGACACGCTTCTTGATCACTTGTTTCTTGGGCATGCCCTCCTCGGTGATTACCTCGGTAACCCTCACTTCCTCGGGCATTTCCTGTACGATCGCTTCTTGCGGTTCAATGCGCGACGGAACGAACTCGGAGACCTCTTCGAACGGAAGCTCCTTCTCCGTGACAGTGACGGTCGTCTGAGGTTGCTGATCGTCCTCTTGGACAGTAACGATCTCGGTGACCTGCTCCTTCTTACCAGCCTTCTTTTTGATGACACGCTTTTTGATCACTTGTTTCTTGGGCATGCCCTCCTCGGTGATTATCTCGGTAACCTTCACTTCCTCAGGCATTTCCTGTACGATCGCTTCTTGTGGTTCAATGCGCGACGGAACGAACTCGGAGACCTCTTCGAACGGAAGGTCCTTTTCCGTGACAGTGACGGTCGTCTGAGGTTGCTGATCGTCCTCTTGGACAGTGACGATCTCGGTGACCTGTTCCTTCTTACCAGCCTTCTTTTTGATGACACGCTTCTTGATCACTTGTTTCTTGGGCATGCCCTCCTCGGTGATTACCTCGGTAACATTCACTTCCTCGGGCATTTCCTGTACGATCGCTTCTTGTGGCTCAACGCGCGACGGAACGAACTCGGAGACCTCTTCGAACGGAAGCTCCTTCTCCGTGACAGTGACGGTCGTCTGAGGTTGCTGATCGTCCTCTTGGACAGTGACGATCTCGGTGACCTGTTCCTTCTTACCAGCCTTCTTTTTGATGACACGCTTCTTGATCACTTGTTTCTTGGGCATGCCCTCCTCGGTGATTACCTCGGTAACCTTCACTTCCTCGGGCATTTCCTGTACGATCGCTTCTTGTGGCTCAACGCGCGACGGAACGAACTCGGAGACCTCTTCGAACGGAAGCTCCTTTTCCGTGACAGTGACGGTCGTCTGAGGTTGCTGATCGTCCTCTTGGACAGTGACGATCTCGGTGACCTGTTCCTTCTTGCCAGCCTTCTTTTTGATGACACGCTTCTTGATCACTTGTTTCTTGGGCATGCCCTCCTCGGTGATTACCTCGGTAACCCTCACTTCCTCGGGCATTTCCTGTACGATCGCTTCTTGCGGTTCAATGCGCGACGGAACGAACTCGGAGACCTCTTCGAACGGAAGCTCCTTCTCCGTGACAGTGACGGTCGTCTGAGGTTGCTGATCGTCCTCTTGGACAGTAACGATCTCGGTGACCTGCTCCTTCTTACCAGCCTTCTTTTTGATGACACGCTTCTTGATCACTTGTTTCTTGGGCATGCCCTCCTCGGTGATTACCTCGGTAACCCTCACTTCCTCGGGCATTTCCTGTACGATCGCTTCTTGTGGCTCAACGCGCGACGGAACGAACTCGGAGACCTCTTCGAACGGAAGCTCCTTCTCCGTGACAGTGACGGTCGTCTGAGGTTGCTGATCGTCCTCTTGGACAGTGACGATCTCGGTGACCTGTTCCTTCTTGCCAGCCTTCTTTTTGATGACACGCTTCTTGATCACTTGTTTCTTGGGCATGCCCTCCTCGGTGATTACCTCGGTAACCTTCACTTCCTCGGGCATTTCCTGTACGGACGCTTCTTGCGGTTCAATGCGCGACGGAACGAACTCGGAGACCTCTTCGAACGGAAGCTCCTTCTCCGTGATAGTGACGGTCGTCTGAGGTTGCTGATCGTCCTCTTGGACAGTGACGATCTCGGTGACCTGTTCCTTCTTGCCAGCCTTCTTTTTGATGACACGCTTCTTGATCACTTGTTTCTTGGGCATGCCCTCCTCGGTGATTACCTCGGTAACCCTCACTTCCTCGGGCATTTCCTGTACGGACGCTTCTTGCGGTTCAACGCGCGACGGAACGAACTCGGAGACCTCTTCGAACGGAAGCTCCTTCTCCGTGATAGTGACGGTCGTCTGAGGTTGCTGATCGTCCTCTTGGACAGTGACGATCTCGGTGACCTGTTCCTTCTTGCCAGCCTTCTTTTTGATGACACGCTTCTTGATCACTTGTTTCTTGGACATGCCCTCCTCGGTGATTACCTCGGTAACCTTCACTTCCTCGGGCATTTCCTGTACGATCGCTTCTTGTGGCTCAACGCGCGACGGAACGAACTCGGAGACCTCTTCGAACGGAAGCTCCTTCTCCGTGACAGTGACGGTCGTCTGAGGTTGCTGATCGTCCTCTTGGACAGTGACGATCTCGGTGACCTGTTCCTTCTTACCAGCCTTCTTTTTGATGACACGCTTCTTGATCACTTGTTTCTTGGACATGCCCTCCTCGGTGATTACCTCGGTAACCTTCACTTCCTCGGGCATTTCCTGTACGATCGCTTCTTGTGGCTCAACGCGCGACGGAACGAACTCGGAGACCTCTTCGAACGGAAGCTCCTTCTCCGTGACAGTGACGGTCGTCTGAGGTTGCTGATCGTCCTCTTGGACAGTGACGATCTCGGTGACCTGTTCCTTCTTGCCAGCCTTCTTTTTGATGACACGCTTCTTGATCACTTGTTTCTTGGGCATGCCCTCCTCGGTGATTACTTCGGTAACCTTCACTTCCTCGGGCATTTCCTGTACGATCGCTTCTTGTGGCTCAACGCGCGACGGAACGAACTCGGAGACCTCTTCGAACGGAAGCTCCTTCTCCGTGATAGTGACGGTCGTCTGAGGTTGCTGATCGTCCTCTTGGACAGTGACGATCTCGGTGACCTGTTCCTTCTTGCCAGCCTTCTTTTTGATGACACGCTTCTTGATCACTTGTTTCTTGGACATGCCCTCCTCGGTGATTACCTCGGTAACCTTCACTTCCTCGGGCATTTCCTGTACGATCGCTTCTTGTGGCTCAACGCGCGACGGAACGAACTCGGAGACCTCTTCGAACGGAAGGTCCTTTTCCGTGACAGTGACGGTCGTCTGAGGTTGCTGATCGTCCTCTTGGACAGTGACGATCTCGGTGACCTGTTCCTTCTTACCAGCCTTCTTTTTGATGACACGCTTCTTGATCACTTGTTTCTTGGGCATGCCCTCCTCGGTGATTACTTCGGTAACCTTCACTTCCTCGGGCATTTCCTGTACGATCGCTTCTTGTGGCTCAACGCGCGACGGAACGAACTCGGAGACCTCTTCGAACGGAAGCTCCTTCTCCGTGATAGTGACGGTCGTCTGAGGTTGCTGATCGTCCTCTTGGACAGTGACGATCTCGGTGATCTGTTCCTTCTTGCCAGCCTTCTTTTTGATGACACGCTTCTTGATCACTTGTTTCTTGGGCATGCCCTCCTCGGTGATTACCTCGGTAACCTTCACTTCCTCGGGCATTTCCTGTACGATCGCTTCTTGTGGCTCAACGCGCGACGGAACGAACTCGGAGACCTCTTCGAACGGAAGCTCCTTCTCCGTGATAGTGACGGTCGTCTGAGGTTGCTGATCGTCCTCTTGGACAGTGACGATCTCGGTGACCTGTTCCTTCTTGCCAGCCTTCTTTTTGATGACACGCTTCTTGATCACTTGTTTCTTGGGAATGCCCTCCTCGGTGATTACCTCGGTAACCTTCACTTCCTCGGGCATTTCCTGTACGATCGCTTCTTGTGGCTCAACGCGCGACGGAACGAACTCGGAGACCTCTTCGAACGGAAGCTCCTTCTCCGTGATAGTGACGGTCGTCTGAGGTTGCTGATCGTCCTCTTGGACAGTGACGATCTCGGTGACCTGTTCCTTCTTGCCAGCCTTCTTTTTGATGACACGCTTCTTGATCACTTGTTTCTTGGGCATGCCCTCCTCGGTGATTACCTCGGTAACCTTCACTTCCTCGGGCATTTCCTGTACGATCGCTTCTTGTGGCTCAACGCGCGACGGAACGAACTCGGAGACCTCTTCGAACGGAAGCTCCTTCTCCGTGACAGTGACGGTCGTCTGAGGTTGCTGATCATCCTCTTGGACAGTGACGATCTCGGTGACCTGTTCCTTCTTGCCAGCCTTCTTTTTGATGACACGCTTTTTGATCACTTGTTTCTTGGGAATGCCCTCCTCGGTGATTACCTCGGTAACCTTCACTTTCTCGGGCATTTCCTGTACGATCGCTTCTTGTGGCTCAACGCGCGACGGAACGAACTCGGAGACCTCTTCGAACGGAAGCTCCTTCTCCGTGACAGTGACGGTCGTCTGAGGTTGCTGATCGTCCTCTTGGACAGTGACGATCTCGGTGACCTGTTCCTTCTTACCAGCCTTCTTTTTGATGACACGCTTCTTGATCACTTGTTTCTTGGGCATGCCCTCCTCGGTGATTACCTCGGTAACCCTCACTTCCTCGGGCATTTCCTGTACGGACGCTTCTTGCGGTTCAATGCGCGACGGAACGAACTCGGAGACCTCTTCGAACGGAAGCTCCTTCTCCGTGATAGTGACGGTCGTCTGAGGTTGCTGATCGTCCTCTTGGACAGTGACGATCTCGGTGACCTGTTCCTTCTTGCCAGCCTTCTTTTTGATGACACGCTTCTTGATCACTTGTTTCTTGGGAATGCCCTCCTCGGTGATTACCTCGGTAACCTTCACTTCCTCGGGCATTTCCTGTACGATCGCTTCTTGTGGCTCAACGCGCGACGGAACGAACTCGGAGACCTCTTCGAACGGAAGCTCCTTCTCCGTGATAGTGACGGTCGTCTGAGGTTGCTGATCATCCTCTTGGACAGTGACGATCTCGGTGACCTGTTCCTTCTTGCCAGCCTTCTTTTTGATGACACGCTTTTTGATCACTTGTTTCTTGGGAATGCCCTCCTCGGTGATTACCTTGGTAACCTTCACTTCCTCGGGCATTTCCTGTACGATCGCTTCTTGTGGCTCAATGCGCGACGGAACGAACTCGGAGACCTCTTCGAACGGAAGCTCCTTCTCCGTGATAGTGACGGTCGTCTGAGGTTGCTGATCGTCCTCTTGGACAGTGACGATCTCGGTGACCTGTTCCTTCTTGCCAGCCTTCTTTTTGATGACACGCTTCTTGATCACTTGTTTCTTGGGCATGCCCTCCTCGGTGATTACCTCGGTAACCTTCACTTCCTCGGGCATTTCCTGTACGATCGCTTCTTGTGGCTCAATGCGCGACGGAACGAACTCGGAGACCTCTTCGAACGGAAGCTCCTTCTCCGTGACAGTGACGGTCGTCTGAGGTTGCTGATCATCCTCTTGGACAGTGACGATCTCGGTGACCTGTTCCTTCTTGCCAGCCTTCTTTTTGATGACACGCTTTTTGATCACTTGTTTCTTGGGAATGCCCTCCTCGGTGATTACCTCGGTAACCTTCACTTCCTCGGGCATTTCCTGTACGATCGCTTCTTGTGGCTCAATGCGCGACGGAACGAACTCGGAGACCTCTTCGAACGGAAGCTCCTTCTCCGTGACAGTGACGGTCGTCTGAGGTTGCTGATCATCCTCTTGGACAGTGACGATCTCGGTGACCTGTTCCTTCTTGCCAGCCTTCTTTTTGATGACACGCTTTTTGATCACTTGTTTCTTGGGAATGCCCTCCTCGGTGATTACCTCGGTAACCTTCACTTCCTCGGGCATTTCCTGTACGATCGCTTCTTGTGGCTCAACGCGCGACGGAACGAACTCGGAGACCTCTTCGAACGGAAGCTCCTTCTCCGTGATAGTGACGGTCGTCTGAGGTTGCTGATCGTCCTCTTGGACAGTGACGATCTCGGTGACCTGTTCCTTCTTGCCAGCCTTCTTTTTGATGACACGCTTCTTGATCACTTGTTTCTTGGGCATGCCCTCCTCGGTGATTACTTCGGTAACCTTCACTTCCTCGGGCATTTCCTGTACGATCGCCTCTTGTGGCTCAATGCGCGACGGAACGAACTCGGAGACCTCTTCGAACGGAAGCTCCTTCTCCGTGACAGTGACGGTCGTCTGAGGTTGCTGATCATCCTCTTGGACAGTGACGATCTCGGTGACCTGTTCCTTCTTGCCAGCCTTCTTTTTGATGACACGCTTCTTGATCACTTGTTTCTTGGACATGCCCTCCTCGGTGATTACCTCGGTAACCTTCACTTCCTCGGGCATTTCCTGTACGATCGCTTCTTGTGGCTCAACGCGCGACGGAACGAACTCGGAGACCTCTTCGAACGGAAGCTCCTTCTCCGTGACAGTGACGGTCGTCTGAGGTTGCTGATCGTCCTCTTGGACAGTGACGATCTCGGTGACCTGTTCCTTTTTGCCAGCCTTCTTTTTGATGACACGCTTTTTGATCACTTGTTTCTTGGGAATGCCCTCCTCGGTGATTACTTCGGTAACCTTCACTTCCTCGGGCATTTCCTGTACGATCGCTTCTTGTGGTTCAACGCGCGACGGAACGAACTCGGAGACCTCTTCGAACGGAAGCTCCTTCTCCGTGACAGTGACGGTCGTCTGAGGTTGCTGATCGTCCTCTTGGACAGTGACGATCTCGGTGACCTGTTCCTTCTTGCCAGCCTTCTTTTTGATGACACGCTTCTTGATCACTTGTTTCTTGGGCATGCCCTCCTCGGTGATTACCTCGGTAACCTTCACTTCATCGGGCATTTCCTGTACGATCGCTTCTTGTGGCTCAACGCACGACGGAACGAACTCGGAGACCTCTTCGAACGGAAGCTCCTTCTCCGTGACAGTGACGGTCGTCTGAGGTTGCTGATCATCCTCTTGGACAGTGACGATCTCGGTGACCTGTTCCTTCTTGCCAGCCTTCTTTTTGATGACACGCTTCTTGATCACTTGTTTCTTGGGCATGCCCTCCTCGGTGATTACCTCGGTAACCTTCACTTCCTCGGGCATTTCCTGTACGATCGCTTCTTGTGGCTCAACGCGCGACGGAACAAACTCGGAGACCTCTTCGAACGGAAGCTCCTTCTCCGTGACAGTGACGGTCGTCTGAGGTTGCTGATCGTCCTCTTGGACAGTGACGATCTCGGTGACCTGTTCCTTCTTGCCAGCCTTCTTTTTGATGACACGCTTCTTGATCACTTGTTTCTTGGGCATGCCCTCCTCGGTGATTACCTCGGTAACCTTCACTTCCTCGGGCATTTCCTGTACGATCGCTTCTTGTGGCTCAATGCGCGACGGAACGAACTCGGAGACCTCTTCGAACGGAAGCTCCTTCTCCGTGACAGTGACGGTCGTCTGAGGTTGCTGATCATCCTCTTGGACAGTGACGATCTCGGTGACCTGTTCCTTCTTGCCAGCCTTCTTTTTGATGACACGCTTTTTGATCACTTGTTTCTTGGGAATGCCCTCCTCGGTGATTACCTCGGTAACCTTCACTTCCTCGGGCATTTCCTGTACGATCGCTTCTTGTGGCTCAACGCGCGACGGAACGAACTCGGAGACCTCTTCGAACGGAAGCTCCTTCTCCGTGATAGTGACGGTCGTCTGAGGTTGCTGATCGTCCTCTTGGACAGTGACGATCTCGGTGACCTGTTCCTTCTTGCCAGCCTTCTTTTTGATGACACGCTTCTTGATCACTTGTTTCTTGGGCATGCCCTCCTCGGTGATTACTTCGGTAACCTTCACTTCCTCGGGCATTTCCTGTACGATCGCCTCTTGTGGCTCAATTCGCGACGGAACGAACTCGGAGACCTCTTCGAACGGGAGCTCCTTCTCCGTGACAGTGACGGTCGTCTGAGGTTGCTGATCGTCCTCTTGGACAGTGACGATCTCGGTGACCTGTTCCTTCTTACCAGCCTTCTTTTTGATGACACGCTTCTTGATCACTTGTTTCTTGGGCATGCCCTCCTCGGTGATTACCTCGGTAACCCTCACTTCCTCGGGCATTTCCTGTACGGACGCTTGTTGCGGTTCAATGCGCGACGGAACGAACTCGGAGACCTCTTCGAACGGAAGCTCCTTCTCCGTGACAGTGACGGTCGTCTGAGGTTGCTGATCGTCCTCTTGGACAGTGACGATCTCGGTGACCTGTTCCTTCTTGCCAGCCTTCTTTTTGATGACACGCTTTTTGATCACTTGTTTCTTGGGAATGCCCTCCTCGGTGATTACTTCGGTAACCTTCACTTCCTCGGGCATTTCCTGTACGATCGCTTCTTGTAGCTCAATGCGCGACGGAACGAACTCGGAGACCTCTTCGAACGGAAGCTCCTTCTCCGTGACAGTGACGGTCGTCTGAGGTTGCTGATCGTCCTCTTGGACAGTGACGATCTCGGTGACCTGTTCCTTCTTACCAGCCTTCTTTTTGATGACACGCTTCTTGATCACTTGTTTCTTGGACATGCCCTCCTCGGTGATTACCTCGGTAACCTTCACTTCCTCGGGCATTTCCTGTACGATCGCTTCTTGTGGTTCAACGCGCGACGGAACGAACTCGGAGACCTCTTCGAACGGAAGCTCCTTCTCCGTGACAGTGACGGTCGTCTGAGGTTGCTGATCGTCCTCTTGGACAGTGACGATCTCGGTGACCTGTTCCTTCTTGCCAGCCTTCTTTTTGATGACACGCTTCTTGATCACTTGTTTCTTGGGCATGCCCTCCTCGGTGATTACCTCGGTAACCTTCACTTCCTCGGGCATTTCCTGTACGATCGCTTCTTGTGGCTCAACGCACGACGGAACGAACTCGGAGACCTCTTCGAACGGAAGCTCCTTCTCCGTGACAGTGACGGTCGTCTGAGGTTGCTGATCATCCTCTTGGACAGTGACGATCTCGGTGACCTGTTCCTTCTTGCCAGCCTTCTTTTTGATGACACGCTTTTTGATCACTTGTTTCTTGGGCATGCCCTCCTCGGTGATTACCTCGGTAACCTTCACTTCCTCGGGCATTTCCTGTACGATCGCTTCTTGTGGCTCAACGCGCGACGGAACAAACTCGGAGACCTCTTCGAACGGAAGCTCCTTCTCCGTGACAGTGACGGTCGTCTGAGGTTGCTGATCGTCCTCTTGGACAGTGACGATCTCGGTGACCTGTTCCTTCTTGCCAGCCTTCTTTTTGATGACACGCTTTTTGATCACTTGTTTCTTGGGAATGCCCTCCTCGGTGATTACCTCGGTAACCCTCACTTCCTCGGGCATTTCCTGTACGATCGCTTCTTGTGGCTCAACGCGCCGCGGAACGAACTCGGAGACCTCTTCGAACGGAAGCTCCTTCTCCGTGACAGTGACGGTCGTCTGAGGTTGCTGATCGTCCTCTTGGACAGTGACGATCTCGGTGACCTGTTCCTTCTTGCCAGCCTTCTTTTTGATGACACGCTTCTTGATCACTTGTTTCTTGGGCATGCCCTCCTCGGTGATTACCTCGGTAACCTTCACTTCCTCGGGCATTTCCTGTACGATCGCTTCTTGTAGCTCAACGCGCGACGGAACGAACTCGGAGACCTCTTCGAACGGAAGCTCCTTTTCCGTGACAGTGACGGTCGTCTGAGGTTGCTGATCATCCTCTTGGACAGTGAAGATCTCGGTGACCTGTTCCTTCTTGCCAGCCTTCTTTTTGATGACACGCTTCTTGATCACTTGTTTCTTGGGCATGCCCTCCTCGGTGATTACCTCGGTAACCTTCACTTCCTCGGGCATTTCCTGTACGATCGCTTCTTGCGGTTCAATGCGCGACGGAACGAACTCGGAGACCTCTTCGAACGGAAGCTCCTTCTCCGTGACAGTGACGGTCGTCTGAGGTTGCTGATCGTCCTCTTGGACAGTGACGATCTCGGTGACCTGTTCCTTCTTGCCAGCCTTCTTTATGATGACACGCTTCTTGATCACTTGTTTCTTGGGCATGCCCTCCTCGGTGATTACCTCGGTAACCTTCACTTCCTCGGGCATTTCCTGTACGATCGCTTCTTGCGGTTCAATGCGCGACGGAACGAACTCGGAGACCTCTTCGAACGGAAGCTCCTTCTCCGTGACAGTGACGGTCGTCTGAGGTTGCTGATCGTCCTCTTGGACAGTGACGATCTGGGTGAGCTGTTCCTTCTTGCCAGCCTTCTTTTTGATGACACGCTTCTTGATCACTTGTTTCTTGGGAATGCCCTCCTCGGTGATTACCTCGGTAACCCTCACTTCCTCGGGCATTTCCTGTACGATCGCTTCTTGTGGCTCAACGCGCGACGGAACGAACTCGGAGACCTCTTCGAACGGAAGCTCCTTCTCCGTGACAGTGACGGTCGTCTGAGGTTGCTGATCGTCCTCTTGGACAGTGACGATCTCGGTGACCTGTTCCTTCTTGCCAGCCTTCTTTTTAATGACACGCTTCTTGATCACTTGTTTCTTGGGAATGCCCTCCTCGGTGATTACCTCGGTAACCCTCACTTCCTCGGGCATTTCCTGTACGATCGCTTCTTGTGGCTCAACGCGCGACGGAACGAACTCGGAGACCTCTTCGAACGGAAGCTCCTTTTCCGTGACAGTGACGGTCGTCTGAGGTTGCTGATCGTCCTCTTGGACAGTGACGATCTGGGTGAGCTGTTCCTTCTTGCCAGCCTTCTTTTTGATGACACGCTTCTTGATCACTTGTTTCTTGGGAATGCCCTCCTCGGTGATTACCTCGGTAACCTTCACTTCCTCGGGCATTTCCTGTACGATCGCTTCTTGTGGCTCAACGCGCGACGGAACGAACTCGGAGACCTCTTCGAACGGAAGCTCCTTCTCCGTGACAGTGACGGTCGTCTGAGGTTGCTGATCGTCCTCTTGGACAGTGACGATCTCGGTGACCTGTTCCTTCTTGCCAGCCTTCTTTTTAATGACACGCTTCTTGATCACTTGTTTCTTGGGAATGCCCTCCTCGGTGATTACCTCGGTAACCCTCACTTCCTCGGGCATTTCCTGTACGATCGCTTCTTGTGGCTCAACGCGCGACGGAACGAACTCGGAGACCTCTTCGAACGGAAGCTCCTTTTCCGTGACAGTGACGGTCGTCTGAGGTTGCTGATCGTCCTCTTGGACAGTGACGATCTCGGTGACCTGTTCCTTCTTGCCAGCCTTCTTTATGATGACACGCTTTTTGATCACTTGTTTCTTGGGCATACCCTCCTCGGTGATCATCTCCATAACTTTCACTTCTTCTGGTTGCTCTTCTGTTTCGTCGGTGGTAGTTTTTTTCTGATTATTTATTATGTTTGGTTGTTTTAGTGTTTGCCTATTTGTGTTTATCGTGGAATGAGTGATTTGTTCGTTGTGTGTTTGCTCTTCACGTTGTGTAGTTTTTGTGTGTATTTGTTTTTTATGTGTTGGTTCTGATCGTGTGCTGATGGCTGTGTGATCTGTTGAATAATTGAAAAGGAGTGCTTGTAGATGTTTGTTTGTGAACGTTGTTTATGTATTATGAATGATCTTATAGATTTTGTTTGTTTTATCGATTCGGTCACATCAAGCATAGTGTGGATGACTTATATGCAGGCAATAATGTTGAAATGGTATAGTGACAAAATACTGTACTTACCCCATTCTATTACAGGATGAGACTCATCGTACGTGAGTAGTGTAGATTGTGCCAATCTTGCGAACCGTTCTTTTGGCTCTTGTGCAAGCTCGATCCCATCTACATACTCATCAAGAGTCGTTTCGGAAATATTGACCGTTTGGTTAGTGATAAATGTAACAGACGCCCGTCTATTTGACGGTGAAAAATCTACAGCGATGTCGTTTAACTCATTACTCGTTACTTCTAAACATTCAGGCGCCTTTAAACCTTCTTCTAAAGTCGGGGAAGCGAACTTACTTGGCTGAGCCGATTCTGCGAATGGCTGGGCCGAATCTGACGCTATTGGTTGGGTTTGAACCGGTACGTTGATATCAGTAAATTTCACGGATGCGCTTTGCGTGTCAGATGGAATACTGAAATCGGTTGCCCTCAATATCTCACCGAAAACAGTTTCAATAGTAGTCGGGGCAATCAATTTAGATACTGCAGGTTTAGCCTGCTGTACTGCAATTTCAAAGGTACTGGACAATTGGTCAAACGTGTCTTGGCTGAAAGTTTCCGTTGTGGACGCTGCAGAGAGCATTTCCACAAGGCTTGGCTGGACGTTCGTTGCAGAATCTATTTTAGTGTCCAGTTGGGACATCGTATGCGTTACATCAATTACTGTTTGAACCGGCAATTGTAGAGCTTGCATATTCATCGTTGGGAACTTTTCGTCAACCAGCATATCGCTCTGCAGCTTATCAGTTCCTTCGTAGATTGTCATTTCTTGTATCGTTGTCTGGAGCATTTGCTCGGGTGCAAAAGCGGCTGCAACCGGTTTCGTGAGTTCATTTGTCATGGATTCCGGCTTTTGTAAGCTATGAACCTCCTCTACTAACACTGAATGCTTAATCTTGTCATCGTTAGATGATTTAATGAATTGTCTGTTCATTTGGAGTTGCTCGTGGTACTCGACTACACTCTCCAGAGCCGTCGTTTCTATCGTCATTGTTTCATCGACTGTATCGTTTTTGACGATTGCTTTTGTAGTCGGGAGCTGGTCACTGGTCTTTTCAGCAACGCATTGCAAAGTGTCTATTTGTTCAATTGTAAGCGACTTTAATACATCGCTGGGCATTGGCTTTGCCTTCTGACTCTCTACTTCCTCGATGGCTATACCGTCCTGCGCCTTTTGTTGTGCCATGACTTCTGTTATTGTCACACTGGAAGCCTCTTCTATATTCGCTGCTGCTTGATGCTCTTCTGGATGGATTCGATCTCGTTGTGGACCAACATTTTCATAAACCAATGTTTCGAGAATAATTTTTTGTTCATGTTGTTCATTCATTGTCATTGCTTCTTGCGTTACGCCCTTAGGTGTAAGTAGTGCTTGAGTATTGTGAGTCAGCTGGACTTCCTCCACCAAAATACTTTTCAGACTTTCCCCTGGTACTTTTTGCGCTATAAAGTTATTTGCCACTTCTCCCACGTCATAGCCTTCACTTTCACGCTGCTCAGCAATCACTTCGGTAATTGAAAGCCCATCTACAGGTAGCACGGTGTAGGTTGCTATTTTTTCTGCCGGTTTAATTTCTTCTAAAAGATTTGAAATATCTTCCAGAACGGTTGGGTGCGAACTAATGGTTTCTTCAAATTGGTATGCTCGCGGTGATGCCGTCGCTTTGCTGAATTCAGTGGTGATTTCTACAAGATCGTCGGATGCTAGTATTTCTTGAATTAGAACGGATTTATGAACACCTGCCGTTGTTGGGTGTATCGTGTGGTCCTTTGCCAGTTCTAAAACCATGTCTCGATCTGTTTCTTTCTGTTCTGTTACCACTTCTGTAACAACGAGTTCTTGGTTTGGTTGTAGTTCTAGATTTGCAAGCTTTCGCTCCGCTGTGTGATCTGCTAGTTTGTCGGATAAATGTTCGAACACCATGGTCTCCAAAACGGTGGCCGGTAGATTTTCAAATTTATTCAGAGATACGTGGCTTTCAATAGGCTCTGGTTTATCATATTTCATTTCTCCATATACGTCCGCTAATTCGATCTGTTCAACGGCCAGTGACCTTAGAATCTGTGCTGGTAGAATGTCAGCAGAGTATGAACTAGCTATTTTTTGGACATCGAAGCCATCAAACTCCTTCTGCTCGCACACCACCTCTGTTACAACCAGCCCATCCCGTGGTTCCATGGAAGATGAAGCCAATTTTCCATCAGGTATTGGAGCTCTATTGAAACGATCCACTCCTTCGTAAACTACGTGTTCCGACACAGTTGTTTCCTGATGCTCATTGCTGCAAACAGTGGCCAAAGTAGACGAAGTAGTCATAGATTCCAATTCATCAGTAGCGCTAGACAGCACAGTTTCGAGTATGATAAGAGATTTGTGAAGGTTTGGGGAAACCGGTTTCGCCAGTTGCTGCTCACTTATTTCCGCAATGTTGAATCCTTCTCTTTCCCTTTGCTCAGCAACAACTTCTGTCACTTGTAGCTCAGCCTGACTTTGCATTACTTTTTCTGCATGCTTCCCCTCCGGCAGGATCTGCTGTTCTAGTATGTCAGTGTTTTCCATGACAACTGTTTCCGCAATGATTCGCTCTTCTCGCTCGTCAGTCATTTGCTTAGCATGAGATGTTTGTCTCGATTCAAAGAGCTGCTCAACAATATCGATCGGGCGTGTCTCTTCTATCAGTACAGATCGAAGCGTATGCGAGGGTACTTCCTTTGCAACATAATTGCCAACAATATTCACCAAATCGCATCCTTCTTGTTCTTTCAGCTCGGTAACTATTTCTGTCACAGATAGCTCACTCATTGGTTCCATATGAGGTATAGCCGATTTTTGGGCAGGACCCTGTTGCTGCTCGAGCTGTTCGATAGCTTCCAAAACGAGCTGTTCGGAAACGGTTTGCGGTTCGTGTTCATCGTTTCTCACGATAGCAGTCATTGTGGTTGTCGTACGCGCTACAACTTCTTCTATACCGTCCGATGGTTGTACCTCTTCCACGGTAACCGACGAGAGTGTGTGAGACGGTAATAGTTTGCCAATATGCTCCTGCGCCAGTTCTAGGGCACCGTAGCCTTCCTTTTCCCTCTGCTCCGCGATAATTTCCGTTACCAACAGCTCGGTACGCGGAATTATGTTGGTGCGAGCTTGTTTTTCGGATGGACTAAAGTCCATGGTGTAGTTATCGAGCGTTTCCAATATGAATGATTCACGCACTAGAGTTCCTTCTAGATGCCCTTCTTTGACTACAGCAGATGCTGACTCTGCTTGGGATAGTGACATACTTCTAATGCTCTCGTCGGTTTGTGTTTCTTGAATATTAACCGATCGTAATGAGTGCGACGTTATGGATGTCGTTGCTATATGATCCCGGACCAGTTCAGCCACATTATATCCTTCACGTTCATTTTGCTCGGGAACGACTTCCGTCACAACAAGTTCTGTGTTAGGTATGTAAGATTGAATTACCGAACTAATCGGTGTTACCTTGTCTATTGATAGTTGTTGCGAATCTTCGTATAACATTGTTTCTACGACTGTGGTTTCATTAAATTGATCATTACATACGGCAGCGGAAGTGAAGGTTTGAGCGGTTTCTGGCAATTGATCGATGTTATCAGACACCGTTACCTCTTCCACGGTAACGGTTTTCAGACCATGTGTGGCGACTGGTGTAGCCGTTTGATCCTTTGCAGCTTCGGGCATATTGAAGCCGCCGATTTCGCTCTGAGTAGGATTGATCTCGGTCACAATGACACCAAGCAGCTGCTCAATTACTGGTTCGGCTAATTTCAAAACCGGCTTGGGTACTTCCGCCAGTTTCGGCGTATTTTCAAAGATAAAGGCTTGAGTTGTTGCGGTTTGTTCTCGTTCGTCATTTTGCACGACAGCCTTTGAAGTGTTGGTTGCGGAATGGCTCAAGGCGGACGCATCCTCGCTGGTTATTGTTTCTTGAACCTCAACTGATCTTAGAGAATGCGAAGGAATTGATTTTGCGACGTGTTCTTGTGCGCTCTCTGCAACAATGTAACCTTCCTTCTCTCTCTGTTCGGGAACTGTTTCGATTACAATCAGCTCGCTGATAGGGATCACCGTTAAGTCGGCTAGCTTTTCTTCAGGACGCTCAATAGCCGCAACCTTATCTGTTGCCTCGTAAGCTATTGTTTCCGATACCATAGTCTGCTCGAGCTGCTCCCTTTGTACATTGGCTAGCATTTGTTCGGAAACTTCGGAAGCGATTTGCTGTAGACTATCAGAGGGCTGTATCTGCTCAACGGTAACGGTTTTCAACATGTGTGTCGGAATTCGTTGTGCTCTAGCATCTTTGGTTTGTAAAACCTGAACATTTTCATGCTCCTTCTGTTCGCCAAACACTTCCGTTATCAACAGCTCACTCTTTGGTTCAATCGATAGTGCGGCCTGCCGTTGGGTAACAGTATCTAAGTCATACCGTTGAATACCTTCTAAGATTACCTGTTCACTAACAATCTTTTCTTGCATCTGATCACGCTGCATCGTTGCAGATGATTCCAAAATTGCACTTTGAATAATATTTTGAACATGATCAACTGCTTCGACCGTTTCTATAAGCACAGATTTGAGCGAATGTGTCGGTAGGGGAAGAGCATTACAGTCTCTCGCGATCAATAAGACGTCGGAGCCTTCTTGTGCTCGATCCTCGGTTACTATTTCGGTAACTGCCAATTCGGTACGTGGCATTATTAAAGCTTCCGCCTGTTTCAGATCCGGCCTGGTAGGTCCGGCTAGGATGTCGATGTCTTCAAGGATAACCATCTCTTCAACCGTGGTTTGCTCGAGAGCATCCTGTTTGACACTTGCCTCCATCTTGACCGAGGTTGCAGGAACCAATTGATCTGTCTGGTTAGACAGCTGCACCTCTTCAACGAGCACAACTTTAAGGGCTTCTGTGTGAACCCGATTTGCAGTGCAGTCCTTGAGGGATGGGTGCTCGGTCGGATGCTCACGTTGTTCCGAAATAATTTCTACCACTGTGATTTCTTGGTTCGGTTCGAGGCGAGCTGAAGCTGATTTTTGTGTTGGTGCATCTGGCGCCGTATACTTCTGAATGTCTTCCAATACAATCGTCTCGGACACTACCATGCCTTCCACACTCTCGCCGCCTTGAATGTTTGCCTGTGTAGCACTTTCGGTTGGTTGATGGATGAAATGTTCCAATCCCTCAACTGTGAGCGTCTCTTCTACCAGCCCTGTTTTAAGCGAATGTGTCGGAGATGGTTTCAGCACATAGTCCTTTGCCGGTTGCTGCAACTCATAAGTTTCACTCACATTCTGTCCGCTTACTACTTCTGTGACGACTAATTCATTCACTGCCTCCGGTAGTAGGGTTTCTGCCTGCTTTTGTTCTGGTTTCAATGTTTCAATGCTCCTTGGGGTCATCTCGAAGACCGTTGTTTCAGATACAATCTTCTCTTCGAATTTATCCACGCGGAGTGACGCCTGATGAGATGTGGGAACCTCTGGTGTAAAGTGTCCTGTGGACGCGTTAGC
>NC_064875.1:70865967-70880967 GCF_943734745.1 Anopheles darlingi
CCATGGAACAGCTTTCGGTTGTTCATGTTCTGGGGGATTTGGTATTGGCTGTTTTATTTCCAGTTCCTCCGCTGGTTTCGAAACTTCGTCCTTGACCGGCTTCGGTATCGGTTTCAGTATGACCTCCTCTTTGGGAGCCTCCTCCAATGGCCTTCGGGTGCCTTTGGGCCACTCTTTCGGCTCTTCTGGCTCTATTACAGGCTTCTCTGGCTTTGTACGGCGCCACGGTGTTGTTTGAGGCTCCGGTTCCGGTTGTGGTTCTATTAGTTTTGGTTTTATCGATGCCTCCTGTTCCGGTTTGGGCTTCAACTCCTTCTCCGGTCTCGGAATCGGTTTCAACACAACTTCTTCCTTCGGCTCCTCTACAGGAGGACGCCGTTTACCCGTAGGCCATTGTTTTTCCTCCTGTTCTTTCTCTACCGGCTTCGGCTTAGGAGTTCTCCTCCAAGATGGTTGTTCTGGAGTTTCCTTCAGAGGTTTTACGGTCTCGATCGGTGTTGGTTCAACCAGCTCCAACAGAACATCATCAGCTTCCGGTAACTCGGGATAGCTTTGCTTTTCTGGTGGCGCTATCTCTTCTTTGCGCACCGGCTTCTTCGTCTTTTTCTGAGTGATTTCCTTTACGGTGGCCAACTGAACTTCAGCCTCTGGAAGCACTTCCTCTTGTGTTTGCTTTGGAACCGGCTTCAATGAAACCTCCTCCAGCGTTCCCTGTGGCAGTTCTTTGCCACGTTTCGGTGTTGGCTTCAGTGTCACCGTTTCCATGAGTTCCGTTTCTGGCTTTAGAATTTCTCGTTTCGGTTTATCCTTGCGTCCTCGGCGCCATGGTGGTAGATGAGATTCATCATCCTCCAGCGCTGTTGGCTCCGTCGAGAGTGATTCCTTTTCCGTTGGATTAAAAGGCTCCAATGAAGGATTCTCGGGCGTCTTTTGTGTTGGTTGCTCCAAAGGCATTGGAATAGGTTTTAGAATAACCTCTTCCTTTGGTTCTTCCGGCAAAGGCCTTCGTTTTCCGGTTGGCCATTGTTTGGTTTCCGCCTCCGGTTGATCAGGCTTGGGTTTTTTGCTTCGTACCCAGCGATCCTTTTCGGGTTCCTCTCTCGATGCCTCGGGAAGAGTTTCACCAATCTCCTCTGGCTCACTGGGTCCGTGCTCTATTTCCTGCTCTTCTACTGGCTCAAATTCATGTTTCTCCAAAGTTACACCAGATTGCTTAGGTTTGTGTTTCTTTATTTTTTTTATCGCTGCCGAACCTATATCAGGTTCTGGTTCCGTTGCTATAGTAACCTCTTCCTGAGCGAGTATCTTCTTAGCAACCGGTTTTAACAAAACCTCCTCGATTGATTCTTTTGGAATATCCTTTTTCTCTCGACGAGTTGGCTTCAGTTCGACCTTTTCCATCGCTTCCAGTTCGGGCAGTTTGGGAAGCTCTTTCTTCTGAATGGGCTTCTTACCACGACGCCAGGGAGGAAGGCCAGAGTCTTCCTCCACAGGAAGTGGCTCCGCTGTAGGCACATTCGAAACGAGCGGAACATCATCGGGAATTGGTTCCCGATCACCCAATAGGGGTAGAGGCTTCGTTTGAATACGAGTGTCCTGCTCCGGTTCGGGCTTATCTTCTTTTGAGGGTTTCGGAATTGGCTTGAGAACAACCTCCTCCTTTGGTTCATCTGGCAAGGGACGTCTCTTACCTTTAGGCCACTCTTTCTCTTCAGAGATGGTTTCCTTCTCTTTAGGTCGCGCCTGTCGACGCCAGGCCGGTTTTTCGGGAACTGTCCCTGGTTCTTTGGGAACTTTCTCTACAGCTAATGGTTCCAGTTCAATCTTTTCTACCGCAGGGACCTCAGCGGGAGTGAGTTCGGGCGGTTCCAGAGGTTCCGGCTCGCTGGGGATGGGTTTTTCTTTCTTTTTCTTGATGATTTTAACCGTCTTTTCTTCCGCTTCGTCGGCTACAACTGTTGGAACATCTTCGGTAATTGGTTTCTTGGGCACTGGTTTCAGGGTTACTTCTTCGACGGACTCCTTGACCAATTCCCTCTTTTGTCGAGGCGTTGGTTTGAGGCTAATTTGCTCCACTCGCTCCGGTTCCGCCGGTGCAGGTATTTCCCTTTTCATCACAGGCTTCTTTCCTCGTCTCCATGGAGGTAAGGTTGCCTCTTTGTCCTGCTCCTCTTGCACCGGTGACACCTCTTCTTCGTGCTCGGGTACGGGCTGAATGCCCGAAACATTCCTGTTACTGAGCTCTTCAACTGGCTCGGGTTTAGGGACCTCGGTCGGTTGTGGAATTGGTTTCAATTTTACCTCCTCCTTCGTTTCTTCCGGCAGTGGCCAACGTTTTCCCGTTGGCCATTGCTTTTCCTCTGCCAGTGGTGCTTCTGGTTTTGGCTTTTTCGTGCGCCTCCACGAGGGTTGCTCTGGAGTGGTTGCCTCTATGGGTGGTGCAACTACTTCTACCCTTTCAGTCACCAGTTTCTCTCGCTCTTGAGTCGTTTCTCGCGGTTCTACATCAACCTTCTCCAACTGCTCCAGTTCTTCGTTAGGTGTTAGTTCTACAAGCTTTTCCGGTTTCGTTCGCTGCTCTTCGACTAACTCGGGCTGTTCAGGAACTTGTTCCTGCACAACGAGCCGCTTCGGTACTGGTTTCAACGAAACTTCCTCTATCGTTTCCTTTGCGATCTCCTTTTTCTGACGTGGTGTTGGTTTAAGGGACACTTGTGGGATTTTCTCAGGCTCCGGAGGTTTCGGTAGTTCACGCTTCGGTCCTGGTTTACGTCCCCGCATCCATGGAGGGAGCTGAGTATCGGGTACCTCTTCCTCGGGGACCTGTTCGGTAGCTTTCTGCTCCTTCGGTGCACCACTTTGCCACGCTACTGGCTGTTCGATTGGTTTCGTCTCGATCTGTTCGCTTTGATCTAGCAACAGCTTGGAAGTATCTTCCCTTTCAGTGAACTGACCAGACTGAGCTTCCGGTTTCGGACCCCTTCGCCAGGGAACAGCTCGTGATTCCTCATGTTTCTCTTCCCGCTCTTCTGAACGATCGATGTTGCTTATGGTCGTATCTTCCACCTGAGTAAACGGTTGTAGTTCAGGCTTTTCCGGCCTTTTACCACGTCGCCATCCTACTCCAGCCGTTTGATCTAACGTTACCTGGTGCTTCTCCAGCTCCAGTGTGCTTTCTTCGTGCTCCAATTTCAACCGCGCACTATCATCTGTTTCCACAAATTCCTGCTTACCTCCCTTCGCACCACGGCGCCATGTGACTCCCTGCTCTTTCAGTGAGTCCTTCCGAATCAGCTCATCTACATGCCGCGTAATTTCCAGTATGGAAATGTCCTCATCATGACGCAGCTTCTGCACGTTGTAATCGATTTGATCGGTGGTCGCTTTTTCGCTAATGATGGCCTCGACCATCTCTTCCATATGTTGCTCGCTGATTTCTTGCTGCTCTCGTTTCACTGCCTTCAAATCGACCTTCTCGAGCTGTTCGCGTTTTAATTGTGGTTTTTGAATTTGCGTTGGCTTCAGCTGAACGCTCTCGATCTTCTCTTTCTCGATCGTTTTGCGTTCCTTGGTAGTCTTCTTCAGCTTGACCACCTCGGCCGTCCACGGTTTTACCTCTTCCCGTCGGTCAATCGAAAGCGAACGATCGCGAGAGGTACGCTGGTCTTGAGAGGGTCGTCTCCAGGGAGCAACCGAGGGCCTTCGAGACGAGCTACGTGATCGCCTCCAGGGTAGATTGTCATCACCTTGGGGCACATATTCCGTATCCACTTCACTCTGGCTGGTACTGCTATCATACGAAACATCACCCTGACCATGCACGCTTACCGACGAGGTCACTGTAGATGATTGCTCTTGCATCTGCTGAGTGACGGTCTGCTGATCTTGTATCTGGGTACCATCAGCAGTAAACACCTGCCGCAGTTGTTTGCGGCGCCCTGCGGAGGAATGAACAGTTATAGGAACACTTTAGTGTTGTACAAATGTTGTAAATAAAATTTTAAATTTTTTATTGCTCATGAGCGAAGCCAAGCGCAGTGTTAGGTTTTCTCTGGATTCCATTCCCTTTTCCACATGAGATTCTCCAAGATTCATCCGATGCCGGGGGAGGAGCGTTATTCAAAATTTATGAAGCCACACACCACCCATCACGGTAATTTAGAAAAGGAATTTTAAGCGTAAACATCTGGCGGTAAAGTGTGTTGCTGTTGGCGATGCGATGTTGGTGAATCGTAGATCGAAGCAAAAGGTGTGAAACGCAGGCGTTACGTTTCTCCACTCTACCACTCCCGCCTCCGTTGTTGGTCCTGATGCTGACGAATCAGGCATTTAGTGGAAGTGCCGAAAAGGTGAAACGGATGAGTTTATTTTTGGAGCTGAAAACTTCTTGATTAGCTCATCAAGCGTTCTATATAAGCTAGCAGCCAACGCTTTAAATTGGATGCCCCCGGTTGAATGGATCACGCATCCCTATTAGTCACGGCATTTCGTTTATCCTTGCAAAGTAAGCAGATCATTTGCTAGTGCTACCTTTAACATAAAGCGTAAACAACAGCTATCTGAGTCATATGCTTCTTTGGTAGAAATAGCTCATTGTCATCGGTACAAAATCGGTACGCTAGCCATCACTCGCGTTGGAAGTATAACTAACATACATGTCATTCACGCGGACAAATAGTTGCGGATGGTTGAAAGACAAACTGTCTTCAAAGAGAGTTCACGCTGGTCTTGTTGATCCCGTTGGCTTTATGTGTGTGTCCCTATTTTCTCATAAACCTTATGAGAAAATGTCTGTTAAAAATTAGGCGACCCATACAGTGTTGATTTTGTCAATGAACCATTCATCAGCCTGGCAAAACATTATCACTTCACCGAACGCTCAGATGAAAGATTGTAGCTAGTCAAGAGCCACATAAATTATCTGCCGTCAGACGAACTTCTCGAGAGCCTCCATTAGCGCTAATCTTGTAAATTTTGTAAGACATTTATCACTTGCTAGGCCATGATACTGATCACGGAAACCAATCTTCCACTTTTTGGCGGACGGGCACAGGGGAATTGTGTTGCAGTACCACACGTCGACATGCTCATATTGCATCACAAAAATAAGTTCTGTTATTATTTGCTTCTTCCTCGTTTTGGAAACCCGAGAATCAGATGTGAAACAAAAAGCGTTTAGCGCTCGTGCATTATCAGCTTGTGTGTAGCCGTGGTCACGCTTGATGGGTTTTCCCCAGCTTGCCAGCCACCCAGTATCGTTACTCGGAAAGTGTCCGAGTGCACCCTTCGTGGTGGGTAAGTAAAATGGGGTCATAAATCGCGTAACTTAGACTGCGCCTCAAACTTCCCCTATCCACGGTCACCGTGGAAAGTCACGCAGTCGAAAGTGATCATGTGCGTACGCGACGACTGAAGCGCGCGCGGAAAAGAAGAAAAAAAAATCTCGGACAGTCTTCCTCTTGACTGACAGCGCACACCATACGTTCATTTCAACCCCTTTCCCGCCAGGAGAACCGGTTCATGAAGCCATGAGCCTAAGCCCGTAGAACCGTTCTAATGAAAGCGTGTGCGTGGTTAATTTTAGACCCTAGCTAAGACCCCTCTCAGTGCCACAGTCAACGCCAACAAACGACCTCCTTCCGCACGAAGTTTAGTCCCCTTATTAATTATTTTCGGCATTTCTTAAAATATCTCTCCCGGAGCATAATGTTCTCTCGAAAATGCTGTTGCTCGCAGTTTTTGGGTGGAGAGCAAGAGCGTACTGGGATGCGCAGGGAGAGGTTTGCGCAGAACGGGATGGCGTCATTGGGAAGGTTTGGGCCACAGGTCAGTGTTCTCTTTTTGGCGACCGCCTTTTAGTCGGTGAGCTATTGTGAAGCTGGTTGGATGCTGCTCTGGCTACTCTACCCTCGGCGCACCAGATCGGCCACCCAGCATCGATCGATCAACTAGCATCGCGGGAAGAGGAAAACTACGACGGCTCCGGTCATTCCTATGCTCCTAAATTGTGGAAGAAGTTACTTTTTTTCTAAACATCGTGACGTGTCGTGACAGCATTGGCCGTGCTTGGCAATCTGTTGACTCACCTAAATTTGTGCGGAAGTGTGCTCAATTCGGTGAATTAGTGATAGTGTGTTCGAGTGTTGGTTGTTTGTATGTGTGTGTAGTGAATAGTTATAGAGTAATGATATGTTTGTCAACATTATTACTGAAATGATAGTGATCTGTGCTTGTGGTTTGTTAAAATCCATCGGTTATCGACTAGTTACCTTAAACACAATGTGTCCACAATGATTCTGAAAAGCAATTAGGGCGGGTAAGAGGCAGGCGAATGTTCGGGAAAGATCAATTGAGTGTTAAAGCCAGCATGAGGTTGGTGATACACAGTCTATGTATTATTGCTCAACAAAACTTCACTTCAATTGTTTACTTACAAAACACATATAAAAACATACGCATATAACTAATTTAAGGACGCGTTAACAGTGTCACAAAAGGCAAGAAGAAGTTAAACAGTAAACGCCAAACGAGTTGTCGATTTAAAGTACTTAGTGAAAAAATCGATATGTTAATAAATAAGCCTTAATAGTTATAACATAACACGCTAGACAACGAAAGAACGTTGTAAAAAATACTTCAGTTTGATCAACAACAGATCTTTAAGGGATCATTTTACTTATTTTAACTCTGATAAATAATATTATTATGACGAAATTACATGTCAAAATCTGTTCGCCTGCACGACGTACGCGGCTATGAACGAGTTAGAACGGGTGGCATCGCATTATTGATGTTGGAAGCATAGGCAAGAGAAGCGAACGGCAGCAAAATGCAGCAAAATAGAGTTGGTAAATAGCATCGTTAGCAGCAGCAGCAGCAGCAGCAGCAGCAGCAGCAGCAGCAGCAGCAACAGCAGGAGCACAGTGAGATAAGTATTTTGTTGACACTCGTTAGGGGCAACAATTGCAGCAGCGTCGAATTTATAGCTTCGCACCACCTCCCAGCATTAATTAATATGACGCGAGGCGCCTTCAAGTACGCCACTTTGACATTCGCCGTAAATTCGGGGTCATTCGTGAAAGGCAAAAACAGAAAGGACAGGCCAATGGCCTATGTCAAGTATTTGGTTATTGTTTGAGATGTGTTGCAACAATTTCTTGGTGTGCAAAATGACGCAAGTATTTTTAGCGTCTCACCGTAATCTTCGCGTCTACGAACAGCTGGTTGATTGACCGGGAAGCGGACGTAATCTCAATGTTGCCCCTAAGTATCTCTCGATTAAATTCAGAAAGTATAAGTAGTAACGCAAGATTTTCGTTTTTCATTGAACAGGACACACCTAATGGCGGTATTGAATCGACTGAACGCGAGGTACCCTTTTAAGAAAGTGAACAATCTTCCACTATACTGGTGTACATCTAGCGCCTAGCGGATCGTTAAAATGTGCGTATCCTCGAGACAGACTATGTAGACCGGGCGACTGTTCCTTCGAGTGTGTCGCGAAAAGTAAGCCAAGTGAGCAACCGGGACAACAATAGCATCGTAGCGTCATAGGACGCTTAGCGCGTGGGTTGACATCGGGTTTGGGAATGTTTTTCCACGCGGGCACCTTAACTGCTCTGATTCATCAGATACCGCGTCACGGCGAGGCACGCTGTCTGTACTTTTTGTTTTTAGAATTCTTTCAAGCACAACGCCAGATTTATCGAGCAGGTTCTAGAAAAATCTTTTCCTCCTGCTGGACTGCTTCGTCAGCCCTTCAAACGATTCCGCTTTCCTTCATGTCCAAATCCAATGACCGTTTCCGGTCTCAATTACATTGCATCCTTCCTGCGGCCTCCACTGGTGATTATGCCGATTCCTCCTTTTCTCTCTGCCTCTGCGGTACTTCAACAACAGAAGTCCAAATGATCCCTGTCTCTGGCCGTGCCTGGTGCTCACAAAATCTATTTTAGTAAAGAAATCTTTATTGCTAATTATTCAGCTCAAAGCAGTTTCAGACGCCACAGCAATGTTGATTACATAAAGTGTTTCCTTCTTCGATTCTTATGTTCAATCTCGCGCCTCTCGTTTGACGTTCCCTACACTTGCCTAGTTTATCACTTTCCTTCCTTGATACTAATTCGACAAAGTCTCTTCCAATGGTCGGTAGATGATCCTGTAGAAATCCTTCACCCATCAGCTGGCGTCAGTATTAACTTTTGCATCCCCAACCATTCCAGTTTACCATCAATCAATCGAAAAGTGGAAACTGTTCTTAAGATTAAATAAATCGTGTCGAGCTTTGAATTAAGCCAAAAGCAACATGTATGTTCAACTTCAATCATCACCCGAAAATTGATCAGCCATCAGTGGTCTCAAGTAAACAAGGTAATTGATCGTCGCGCAAGCAGCTACTGGGATTGCCTGAAGGTCACAATCCTATCATGAATCACTAGGCGTTCCAGCAACGGACGCATCCTTTAAGAAGAAAAACGAGTGGTCGGTCTTGATTCCCGGAAATATAAATCGTTCGCTTTGCACACGGATTCTCGCGGCCAAGAAATTGTCTGACCGAAACGAACAACCCTAACCGAAAACGGTTGAGCGTGCGAGCGTTACCTAAAATTAGAAACACCGTGTGAAAAATCGTTTGGTCCCGGTGTGCACACCGGTCGTGCAGATCACATGTGCAGCACTTCGGAACGCCACGTTCAAACGTGCGAGTGTCGACAACGGACAAGGTGTACCGCAGCCGAAGCCATCATCACATAGATTGCTCCACCTTTGCACCACTGGCGTCATCACGGGCACACCGGTACATTTTGCCAGGTTGACTCACGCTTGGAATATTCCAAACGGTTTTCACCTTTTCATGCGATTTTCATCCTACATAGCTGGCGTAACCGGTGTACACGCCGGCGTTGCACACGGCACGTCAGCAAGCGTCTAGCCGGAGTGGGGTCTCATGATGTTCAATTTCAAAGAACAAGACGTTATGTGGAGCACGAATCGGTGGTACGGCGTGACACGAAACGCTGCCAAAAGTGCACTTTGAGGCCAAATCGCACGGAAGAGCGCTGGGAATTCAAGGCAAAAGACTGGCCCCAACCCACAAAGAGACTATGATGGACGCTAGCAATTAATTTCTGACCATTCACACTGAGCTGCTGACAGGAAGGATTTGCGGTGAATTTTTGCGTCGTCAGGACACCGATGCTCGCCCAATCGCAGTGCACAGTGAGCGAATGAAGATTGATGGGACCGCTGATTTGCGTACATTCGATCGGCCAAGGGGTGTATCATGTGGGGTGTGTTAGCAAAAGATTCGTAACAACAAGCATTTTCACATCAAGCGAGTTATGCTCGACTTGATCCTAATTTAAATCCAACAAATTTTCATACGCCAATCTCACAACGGATGGTGTACATGATGGTATCGTACACTTAAGGGATAGCCACGATCGCACACTTTCGGATGCGGTGTGTGCAGTGGCACAGGGACGCGTTGGAAAAGGCATGTACACCGGGATCTAGACTATGGGACACGCACTGGGAACGAGACGAGTTCGATTTGAGTTTATACGAAAATGGTAAAAAAAAAAAGGGACAGGATGAAGTGTCTCGTTCCCTTCACAAACGATTCTCATTCTTCGAATTTGGTTCTTTCTACATCTCTCACTCTTTCTCTATCTATCTCTCATGGGCATGTCATTCGATCTATCTTCATTCCTAAAAATAGCGAAGACATTCAGCCAGGGGTCGAAGCGAGGTGATGGTGGACCCCCTGGTTCGTATTGTTTCATTCGTCGAGCAGTATATGAATGTGTGTGACAGTGTGCGAGTATTATGTGTGTATGTGGGCCGATTTTCTGTCTGGCATGATGGACTCGTCTAAGGCGTTGCGAATGATCAAATGACAACGGGCAAAATCAATTTTGGTTCGTTCACTTGCTTGCGCTGATTGTTGGAGATGTTTTCCTTGCTCTATCGGTTTGTCGACGTCTAGCTTCATATGCTTTCTATGTTTATTGGCTTTGTGTTAACATTGCTGAAGCTATCATTTAAATCGGTTCAACAGGATTGATTCTCCACTTTGATGCGGATAATAATGTAATGGTTTGTTTAAAAAACTGAAAAGCTATATTGATGTATAAAATAATTGAAGCAATAATGAAGCAACATATGCGACGCACGATACTATGCCGGATCAATCAACCGGCGGGCTCTACTCATTACTGATATAATTGTTTTACAAACTTAAGCATCATCTTTGGATCTAACCGTCGAGATTGTATGCACTTTGACCGAACACCGCTCGTATGCCTATTTTTACACTGGCCTGCTACTTTATCTGATTCCACCTATGATTTCATGATCGATTATTGAAACTGCAAAAGCATGTTTCCCACACCGTGTTCGTTAGTTAAAAATCTATGCACCTCTTCTTCCGAGTACGAATAAATAAATAGGGGGTGATAGAAATCATTGAAACATAAAACATAATGTTGAACAAAAGTAAAACCGGAAGTTAGAGGGAAGAAATGAATGACATAAGGTGGAACAATAAGACAGGTTGTGCTGCTGCCGCTGCTGCCGATGATCACTTTTGCGCCTTTAAAATGTCCTCGAATCGTTGATCCAGCTTCTATTTCGCTCACTTTCCTCTCTCTTTCTCTCTCTCTCTCTCTCTCTCTCTCTCTCACTCTCTCTTTCGCTAACGCACACATACGCACACACACACCCGTGTTAATACATTAGCAAAAAATCTCAACTTTTTTTGTTGGTTTTATCCTCTTCTTCAAAAGCATAATACACTCGCTCAACCACCGGTAACCGGCAAAAAGCGTAATGTATGTGAGACGCTGCATAATAAGTAGTACGTATTGCACAACTATTTGCACGAACGTTATCAAGTTAATGTAAAATGGTTCGCTGGCAAAGCTTAACAACGCAAAACCCCGTACTACGAGGCATTCTTGTTGGGGATAGTGTATAGATCCTTGATTATTTACTGATCTGTGGCTGAGGATCTAGTTGGTTTGATTCTACTGAGTATTCTTACTTTTGACTATCAGTTTGGCTGACGTCTCGACCTGACCGGCGGACGTGGTCACTCGGCAGGTGAAGAGTCCGGAGTCCTCCTCGTAGGTTGTGCCGATCAGCAGCACCGCATTGTTGCCCTCGTTGATCATCTGAGAAAGCAAACGGAAGAGCGTTCATAGAATGTAGCAAGCAGGAGAGAGAAGACGGGAAGAGAAAAGGAAAGAAACAACGTTTGTATTAGCATTGAATTTCAAGTTAAATAAGGTGTTGCATGTGGGATGAGACGGGTAATTAGCTTTCTTATTTTGTTAAATGTCAGGGAAACTAAGGTAAACACATGAATAAAATGGAGGCGCATGGTAATGAAATGGAGGCGCCTGGTAGCGTATCGTTCGTCAACAAGAAATCACGCCGTTCTTGGCTGACACCAGATTCGGCAGGTGTCCAAGACGATGTTAAACATCTAATTTATGATGCATGAAATGTAAAACATGGTGCCAATCAGCGCTGCCGTTAATTAAGACGCGATCATTAGAGATCGAGCCAAGGAAAGCGTCGCCGACAGTATGGCCCTTTCCAGGTAGATAGATTTGTAAACAAGCCCCATGAGTCAGCGAGATCATGGACGCATGTTACAGCAGTAAGACAAACAACTATCATGATGTTGATCAAAGGAGAACCCTGCCCCCTTGGCGCAAAAATAGAAAGCTAATGATGATGTCATAAACGATGCGTGGACGTATGATTGTGGGGCGCGAATGGTAACCATCAACCATTGGAAGACTTACCTGAAAATCGGGTGATTCCGGAATCAAAAGACCCTCACGTAGCCACTGAACAGTCATTTTTGATGATTTTCCAACAATGGTGGTCTTGAACTGTGCTGGTGATCCCTCGTCAACGATGCAATCCTTCATCTCGCTCAGCTTTGGTACCGCATCCTGCATTTCGGGAGCGACCACCTTCAAGGTGGCAGTGGTGTGTACCTCACCGCCCGGATTCGAAACGATGCACAGATATTGTCCCTCGTCCTCCGGGAACGCCTCAGTAACGATGAGCGTGAAGGTATCACGATCTTTGGCCATCTGGAAGTACTTAGACGGCTTGATCTGTTTGTCGCCCTTGAACCACTGGGCAGTCGGGCTCGGCTTGCCAGTGACACGCGTACGGAACTCCACCGACTGTCCCTCGGGAACTGTCTTATCTTTCAGCGGCTCGACCAGAGTTGGCGGACGTTCCGTTCCCGGTGTGGCCGGTTTCTCGATAATAGGCGTAACCGGAGTGTCCACGTTGCAAACCGCATCGCAGCGGGCCTCACCGGCACTATTAATGGCAACACATTCGTACTTGGCACCATCCTCGGCGTACGCCTCGATGATCAACAGTGTATAGTTGTTGTCCTCCTCGAGAATCTTGTACTTTATGTTCGGAGCGATCTTTTGGCCATTCTTTAGCCAGTAAACGTCGAGAGGTTTGGTTCCGGTAACCTTGGCGTCAAAACGAGCCAACTGGCCAGCCGTTACCGTGGTGTCCGTGATCGTGCTTACGAAGCTGGGCGGAATAATGCCACCGCGGCCTTGCTGGCGGCGCTGTTCGACCACCAAATTAGCGCTACACTTGGCTGTTCCGCCGCGGTTTTCCGCAATCACGGCAAACACAGCCGAGTCCTCGAGGAACACCTGACGGATGATCAGAACCGATTTCGTGCCGAACGTGTGAATCTGGAAATCGGATGAGTTGTTGATCTGGAAGTTCTCGCGGAACCACTTGACTGTGGGCATCGGTTCACCATCGAATTCGACTTCGAAGCGCGCCTGCTCATTCTCAAACACGCGGCACGGTTGAATCTTTTTGGTAAACACTGGTGGTTTAGTCGGCTGCACTGGACCCTCCACAACACGTTCCTGCGTGGTACCCTTGTGCTCCATTTCGGTCGTCTCGGTAGCGGTGATCTTGCGAATGATCTCCTTGTCATCATACACCTCCTTTTGGGTTTGTTTCTGCTGCGAAACGTGTACCTCCTTACCCTGAACCGATGTTTCCGCAGGCTCGGGAATCAACTTCACTTTCGGCGCTTCGATAAGCTCAACGTTTTCAGAAATCTTTGTTTCCTCCCTACACAGTCAAGAGAATAGAACAAAGGAAAAACAGTTCAACATGGAGATGAATGAAAGATTGAAGAGAAGGATCGCCAAAGCAAGATTCACTTACAGTGTTTGTTCGTATGCACTGGCCATGCCCTTGGCAATCGATTGGCTGACAACCTTCTCGCCTGGGATCGCGAACTGGTGCTTCTCCTCACGCATCTTCTGCTCCTTCGTGATCTGTTCCGTTTCCAGCTCAGCCAGCTTGTTATAGTACTCTTCACCCTTCTTCTTTTTTACCGTCTTCTGCCATTCCGTCTCGCCATCTTTCTTGGCCTTCGCTTTCTGCGTAACCTTGGTGACGCGCTTCTTCTTCGCTTTTTCCTCCTGCAGCGTCACCTCCAGCTCGTTCTCATTGCGTCCCTTCTGATAGGCGACTAGATCGTAGTCGTACCATGCTGTTAATCAGATAATTGATGGTTGGAGAACATGGGTTGGAGAACACAATTCAGTAACAAACGGACATGTGGCGGGTACATAAGAAAATCCATAACCGAAGTCATCTATCATCGTCATTAGGCCACCGAAACCAAGCAGCATCCAGTGAGAGCACTGGTTGTTTCATCTACTGTAACAAACTATTCCATCACCATCAACATGGTACCACCATGGTAGCAATGCAAGCTGCTAAGAAGGCGTAACAGGGTAGCTTAGCGATCGTGCTAGCGTGCGAGCACACACATGCCTTTAGCACCAAGACAATATATGGACTGATAAGCTTTGGTAAGGGAGGAAGTTTTGGAATAGAGTCAACAAATGTTAATAAGGTTATTACCATAAACGGCTATGTTAACAACAATAGAGAGTAGGTATCGCTTCTTCCTATCTAGCGAACCTAATCCCATCTTACCTGGCTTACGTATAAGAAAAATAACAATGCAACAAAAACCAAGTAGACATCAAGTAGATGGGTTAGAACCGTTTGAGGAATATTTAACGACTCACAAAACCATTATCAATCAGACACATGGCTTAGCAGCAAGGTATCTAGCTGCTTCGGCTACAACTTATGTACACCTCAAAGACCGGTAAGCCTAAAAAGAAGCCTAAAATCGACTAGTGGAGAAAAAAGCATGATGGTTGCCCGGTTGTAGTTCTCGATTTCACATTGGCAAACAAGGTCCTCTCGGCACTGGTACTGACTGCAGCAATTGGTAGACTTCTCTCCTGTAAGTCGGCAGGAACTCCAGGAATCTGTGCTTGCTGATCTGTAGGCTACACCGGAGCTCTATGCTGCTTAGGAACTTTTTTTCAAGGTGGGATATAGGATCGGGATTTTGAGGGGGATGTGATACGTTGTTTTCAAGTGGTGCCTTTGGTGGCTGGTTGCATTGTTGGAGGTGGGTTTTTGAGGTTGTAGTGGTACGTTTCAGTTGATGTTGATACTGTTGTGCACTTGAAGTGGGCGCGTTGAAAATCTCCTGTTGAATGGCTCATGTTGGAACCGGTGCGTGAAGTAAGTGAAGCGTGTTCCCTCTGTTAGTGTACTAGTAGTATCTAGTGGCTGGTAACTCTGGGGTTGCGCGAAAGTCAATGGAGTGAGTGAATAGAAAGTGGCAAGAGAAGCTGGCGGTAATCGATACGTTCGTATCGATGAAGTGATGGCTTTTATATAACCACAAAGCTCAGCTCTGTGTCGTGTCTACTTGCTAGTAAGAAGAGTACTATGGCCTGATGTATTCGTGCGTGTCCGTGTACGTGAGTATACTTACGTCTTGGAGAGTTCTTCAGCACTCCACGGTAATCGTCACGACGAGGTGTGATCTTCAGTTCACAGCTGGCGTGTGCCTCCCCAACGGAGCTACGAGCGATCACTTCAATCTTGCCTGTA
>NC_064875.1:70895967-70903467 GCF_943734745.1 Anopheles darlingi
TTCAACGCCTTTCACCTGGCGCTGGTGCCTCTACGAGAGGCGCCACAAACCGAGAAGTTTGTTAAGGTTTTGTGCATTAATTTTCCACTTCCACGGGCAGTGGGTAAGTCTACCTGCACGATAGGTGGGGAGGGAAGTGAGGGAAGGGGGGGGGGAAATGGAAAAACCACTCGTACGGCTTTGTGGTAATGGGGCGGTTATTCAAGAAATTTCATTCAATATCGATTCAAAGATCGTACCATTGCGTGTGGTTACTGATAAACACATGACTGGCACTGAGCAGACACGCAGCTCAAGTGATTGCTGCGCTGTGATTAGCAAAAGGGTGAGTAAATCACTTTTTTCCGGTGTTATTAAGGAACTTGCCAACCGAAACCGCATCTACTATAGAACCTTGAAGCATAAATTCCCCGTAGGCCCCTAAATGTACTGTGATTCAAGTGAATGCCTTCCCTGCGTTGATCGTCCAAAAAATTAACCGAGATCTGTGGACGACACTCGTAAAGGGTGTTTCTGTTCAGTTTAATCATGCTGAGGTTGAGACGTGGTTTGCATTCGTGCGCAGGGTCTGATTAAAGGGCCGAGCGATTGCTAATCACTCGCGCTGGCGGCGTTGGGCCGCGTGAAGGGCGCGAAACGCTGCACCAGATGCACGACATGGTTCTTTTACTCCCAAATATGGAAAGCGAATGAAAGACGAGTGGCCCCGCAGGTCGATAGCAAACAGGCGTACAAATCGAACGCACGCGTTTGTAATGTCTCAAGAAATTTAATACAAACGGTGTGTGGTGGAAAAGAGAGACTTCGGACGAGATGAATGCCAGTTCCCGTGTATGGTTATGCTAGGTTTGCACACTCGTCATCAATGCTACGACTGGAACTGAACTAGATTAATTTAGTCTTGACCTAGAACAGCTTAGAGCAAGTAACTGCATACGCAACTGCGTTTGCTCAACTCATGTCCTTTGCGCGCCGTCGATTAGCCGATAACGCATTCCATTCCATCCTGATGGTCAGTTTATCGACAGTTCATCACTTGTGCTTACAGAGCGAAAAGAAGAATCCTTTTGCAAGGGAAACCGTACAATATCCCACATCTGGTTAGTTCGTGGCATACGGAAATGAATTCTTATTTTCCGTCTTTCGACAAGACACTACACTTCTTTTTCTTAAAATAAGCCATTTCTTCTCCTTCTTAGTGCTTCCGCGCTCTTGCTACATCGCTTTTGAGAAGATGGCGATTGCGAGCTGTAGCAGTATTTTTCTTTGCTTTCCACTGGCCGGACCATCACCACTCTTCACCGGCGGACCAGCGTGAAGAACGACATTTCACGCAACACCCACGCTGGGTAGCATCGTGCCACAGTCCTCACCACAGTTTCATGCGACGTTTCGAGAGAAGTGGAAGAGGTGGAACCGAGCATGTGGGATGTTGCTTGAGCGAAATTCCTGATCCTGCGCACCGCGCACGCACTGCACTGCGCGATCGTGTGTCACTAAAAATAACGTTTTTCAGTGCGAGCATATTTTTAGCACTTTCGCACCAGCACGGCACGGCCGCACAGAAGCACTTTGCTCGCGAGTCGTGCGGACGAAATCGGTCACAGTGTCTCCCGATCACTGGGGCCCACATTTCTGCACTTTTTGGCCACCGAACTGGAGTTTCAACCTTAAGTTGCACCCGATTATGGCAGTTGTTTTGCGTATTATCTTCAGAGAAATCAAGGAGTTCCAGATTCGCTGATCCCTACGCCACCCCACGGTCACATTTGGACATCAAGTTATGTAATTGGTGTCCACAAGCACGAGGATCGTTCACACGCTTTGTATTCGTTCCAAGCTCAACTAACCTCGTTGTTGAGTCACTTGACGGCTCACGGAGTGCTCCGAGCGGCTAATATGGCTTTGCTGCGAGCTGCTAAACTGCTGCTGTTGTTGCGAAAACTCCTGGCTCACAAACTGCTGCTGCTGCTGATGGTGCTGCTGCTGCATGGTCGTTGACGATTGTTGCATCACCATCGACGATTGCTGCCGCATTTGCTGCTGATGCTGCTGCACCAGCTGCTGCTGCTGCTGCTGCTGCTGCGGCTGCAGCTGGAACGGTGGTTGGTTAGGATTTGGTCGTTGCATCCTTCAATCCAGAATGCACACGCAGCACTGATCGAGTCGATTGGTGAACTGGCTTTTCTCGCCGAACTTTTCTCAATGCACACAACAAATAGAAGTAACAAACTTAACAGAAAACTCGTAGAAACTCAAAAACTCTTATATCACTAAATCCTCTTCGGACTTCCGGGTTTCTTCCTTCCCTTCCTTTTTGTCGGTGCGACCTTCTGGCACAAACACTGGTTGTGGCACTTTTCTCTCGATTCAAGATCGCTTTCCTCTGTGCGACCGAGGGAAGGAAGCCGAGTATCACCACTTGTTTGCTTTCCTTCGTTTCGATTTCGAAGGGTTTTGCTCTTGCTGATCTGACTCAAGTTATAAGTCCGCTGAATGCCACTGACTTAAACTAAAAAGGAAGAGAAAAAGAAAATGCACATTTCTAAAGAAGGTATCTTCGGTAGCAGCTCCGATTCTCGGAACTACACTGCCGTCGAACTGTCGAAACGGATGGACCTCTACAGAAGAGTTTACGGGAATATTTCGCACAAGACCACCATGAAACATTAGACACACAGGTAGATTCTTGAGCCACACACAGCCACACGGTCACATACAATCACAAGTAAAAGGATTGTAAGAATTTTGATCGAAAAACTCCCTAAAGGCAACTCTTCTGATGGGTCACAATTTTAATATCTCCGTGCACTTTCGTCAATAATCGATCACTGCAGCACAGCACAATATCCCATTTCTGGATCTGGGGATGCGATCATTTCCTTAAAGATCTCCACTGAAAGGAGTTTTTTTTCTGGGAAAAGATTCGTGCATCACCGAGGACCCTAGTCTCCACTGGGTCTTGGTGCACTTTAAAACCGAATGATCAATAACGATAACATCGAGGCGAAACCGGATAACGTACGTTTTTCTTTCTTGCACACACTTTTCCACTTAGCACAGACTGGCCAGAGCAGAGAGGTTGGTGAAGAAGGAAAAAGCTCAAGTCATCCCCGAGACGAATAACTTAAGACGTCGGTCGTTTTTGAAGAGCGAGCGAAGAGTGAAGCTCGTGCTGCAAAAATACCTTATCCCAACCGCAATCACAGTTTTCACGGTGTCACGATGAGAACGGGGATCGTGCGCATGTGCCTGCCACGCACGACGGGCAAGATCGGTTGCATCTTGCACAGGCGCAATCGATCCCGCTGACCACGACAACCACGGCCTCGAGGCACGATCGATGCCAAAAATAATGAAAACTCTTTTAACCGATCCTCCGCTCCGGTGCTCATGGAAAAACTATTTGGAATGTTTGCTCGATCCAATGGGCGCGCGCACGACACACCGGAGCGACACGACAATCTTATTCCCCTTGTTTCCTGGGATGCATCGAGGGAGCCAAGGGTGCGAAGAATGCTTGTCAAGATGCCGCGGAAGACACGATTCACACCCTTAACCTCTCCCGTCCATTACAAAACGCACACACACGCACACACACACACACCTATGTACCCGGTTGGTCGGGTCTTGCACTAAGAGGAAAAAAACGAAAATGCTGTGCTTTGTGTGTGCGCACACACCACCTCGGCGCTCGAACGTCGAGCATAGAAATGAAATTGTGCTTGCCCAAGGCGCCTGCGCTATCTCCCACATCCGCACAGACGAGTTAGTGCGTAAGTCAATGAGAGCCGAGTCGTGGCGAGAGAGGCACATACACTACTCCAGCAGAGAGCAACTTACTCTTTTGCACCTTGGTGAAGGAAAATTCCGGTTTTCCACTGATCGGACCCATCTCGTAGGAGCAGCACAGTCTTCCAATTTTTTTCGCTTTTGCGTTTACTCATTCGTGAATTTCGCTCCTACCTTTCCTCCTGCGCGATTCAACAAACATATATAAACTCGCCGGATTTCGCGAGTTAAATAATTCATCCAAACGTGTTTTCACGCGGACACGAATGCATCATACGTGTGTTCCTAGCTTGGCGTGGGTCTCGAGCATGCATGAGCCACTTATGCTGCAGCACAGTTAATAGTTTCCACACTTAAGTAGTCTTAAAACGCAAAGATACCTGTGGAGGGCAGTCACCATCTAGCATCAAAGCTATCATCGCGGCAACGGTCGCGTGCTTCGCACCTTCGATACGCTCAATTGATAACGCTCTCAGCAGGGTCGGCATATTACAGTAGACCAGTAATGGCAATGCAAAAACTTGCGTTTGTCGAGAAAACGAAGGTGTAAACAAATAGAAACGCTTACTACTTGGACAGCTTACAATTCCATTTTGGCAGTCATGCCGAAACTTATCCAGTGTGGATTGCTTGGATCAGCTGTGACCTAGGGAGCAAAAGCATCGAAATATTTTGGCAGTTTTATATTATCTTCGATCGTATAATTCATTCCATTGCTACCATTTTGGAATTCCGTACAGCATAAAGTTAGTATTTTATAAATAGAGATGACTCGGCGCCTGTCAAATGCGAACGATGATGGCCTTGCCTTGACCACCTCGCGTGCAAATTTTCATCCGCGAATGATGCAAGCACATTTCTCACTATTTGATCGTTAAAATCAATGTGTGTGCACCTTAGACATCCAAGTGATCCGAGGGATTCTAGAAACGCTCTCCAAAAGTTCATCAAAAGCCGCTACCGACTCTAGCGAAAAAGGTGTGGCGAAGCAAAGTGTTTGTGTTTGCCTTTTTGGATCAGAAATAGCCCGAGCCGATTAAACTCCACGCGCTTGCAAACAGGTGAAAACCATCGTTTTTCGTGGGAATTCGCATTCCTGCGAGGTGACTTCAGCGGCGGCGGACACTACTATCGTGCTGAGGATGCAGAATCATCGGCTAGTAGGAGCCATTCGCGTGACTCATGCACGAGCAGGATGAAGCATTTTTGTTTTCAGACGGTGTTAAGAGGCCAGATACACCATGCTTCCGTTACGCTGTCGAAATACGGTGTCACAAGTCGTCGCGCGGTTCTACTGCCTCATACGCTCGTGTAAGAAATGATTCACGGATATCGCAATAGTATCGGTAGTCCACAGCCAATGGCTGGCATATTTTTAGCCAATTATTTGTCATACAAAATGACACTACTAAGGGCGATGGAAGTGTTTCGTCTCGAGAGCATTCTACCAACGGTCACGAGAGGTGTCGAAGAATACCTTCTACGAAGCTAAACTCGCTCTTCCAAGTACCAAAATAGCCAGCAACCTGCTAGCCAGCACATCAGTGACTCGTCCTCTTTGCACGAAGGTGGCGTTCATGGGGCGTTGATCATTTTCGGTTGATTCAACCAGACGGGGGCGGATGCTTCAACCTCCATCCTGGCGTCATCGTGCGGTGAAACTGCACCGGTGAAAATAAACTCATCATCAGTCCATAACGCTTCTCTACTCGAGTATTTTATTCCGTTTGGCTGAGCAAAAGCGCGCTTCTAGCTTCATTAAACAAGGTAGAACACATGCAAGAATTTATTATTTTTTTTGCTGTCTCTGCCATGCGAAATGTCACCGATGAGAGGTTTGTGTGTGCATGTGTGTAATGTTTCCCACGGGCTTTACTACATTGGAAAATGCAGCACATTTTTTTGTGCCATCATCATGAGCTCGTCTAACTCTCAATGTCAATTCTATGGAACAACGAAGCAAACTTGTTGGCATCAGTTTTCCGAGCGCTAGCTCCAAGGAAAGAGAATAAACAGAGCGTTTTTGGCAACGCCATACCATGACCAGGCTGCTACAAACACCGCGCACCCTACTCCTGGGTTTTGACAGTGAAATATGAATTGAGCGATGTTTGGAAGAAGATGCAGGATAAACAATAACCATTTCGACTTTACAACAAGTCTGGCTGGACCGAGGTCAACTAGCGGGCGCTAGTCATACAGCTTCGGCATCTTAGAATTTCACAATCGTCGTCATCTTGCCTTTCGGCTTCAAAATCTGATCCGACCGAGCATGTTTTCTACACGAACATGGTTGTGATGGCCATTGGTTAAATAAGAGAAAAGCAAATGTTAGACGTCACCACTGGCTGTTTGCCATTCTTTCCAGTGATTTTCATTTTCCACATCCACTCTCCTCGGCACGCAGCCGATAGTTGCATACAGTTTATTTGCTCAGTTCCTTTCGTGTTAACGATCGTTTTGCTGTGCATGCGAGTAGCAGCACGAGGTGGATGGCATATCTTATACGTTGGTTGGTTACGGGCAGTGAAGCACGACCAGAAGCAATTCGATGGCGCACTCCCACTTTATTTGCGGGTGTTTTTGAGTACAAAAGCCATCATTTCCACACGTCACACACCCATTGAAAGCTATTTTATAGGCTACTGATCAAGTGGTGTGGCGTGTGGCGCCTGCAGTTAAACGTACTACTATGTGTGAATGATGTGTCTTGCTGATACCAAGAGCCACCAGTAAGCAAACGGCAAGCCAGTACATACTTGGTACTCCTGCACGATGCTATCTCAATCGAAAAGACAAAGAGATGTATCATTTTACGAGTGCATGGTATCGTAGCATAGATCAACGTCTCTGGATCTCTGGACGGATAATTTAACACTCGAATTGCCCACACGCACTTAATCATCTGACCGGCAGGCCGGCTGGTTTTAATGTTGCTCTCAGGACGAGGAGGTGCGGTAAAGAATGGTCCGCTGATTCGTCCAAAAATTTAATACATTCTCTACAAAATTGGTAACTTGGATGGAAGGGCACAGCTGTTTTATAAGTAAACAACTACACCTATGGTTTATTTCTGGGACAGGTGCTACTGCTGATGCTGGCAGGTGTAGATTGCCTTGTGGCATCTGCTTTGCGAACAACATTTCAATCTATTTAGAGAACGTTGGAGTCCGTTATATTACACGTTTCGGATACATTCAAGAATTCGTCATGTTTAAAGGGGTCCAATGTGAATTTTCTCTTATTTCCATTGATGAGGTCGGCAAAAGTAAATCGAGTGAAAGGGGTTGTGTGCGTGACACACATTCCTACACGCTTTCCCGGGGGGTGGAAATTCGAAATTTTGGGCTCTATGTTGGGGCTACGGCGTGAGCACCGCAGAAGTGACCCATATACTTCTACCGGACACATGCGTTCCGTATAAATATTCATGTGAACTAAACCAGATCGGAGATCGTCGAAGACGGCAGAAATGGACACCAGGTAGGCGGTACCAGTGGGTGTAAGGTTAAGGTCTAATTGTTTCATAAAACTCACCAGACCTTTAGCTGCCTAAGAAGCCACACATAGCCCACAGCAGGGAGGCGGAAGAGGTTGAGGAGTTTATTTCGGAGGAACGAGGTGAAAACGGGCTGAAACTTAATTTATTGCGACACGCCGTGAGTGAAATTGGGCTCAGCTGCAGCTGTAGCTTTTGAACAAACCATG
>NC_064875.1:70908467-70915967 GCF_943734745.1 Anopheles darlingi
GGATGGTTAATCATTCTCCCAATTATAAAGATTTTTTTTAAGTGCCTATTCCCGTCAGGCGTTAGTTGACGCCTCAGGCGTAAAATTCATTTTTGTTCATTTTCGAGTTCATTATCGCCTAAGAAAATCACCCAGGCAATCGCTTTTTTGCTGGTAACAGCAGCCAGGCTAGTCAAGGTTTGTTCGATGCCAATCTGTGCAAGCCAGGAGCAGGAGTGGACCTTTCGGGATAGAAAAATGTGTTGGATCCATCGCTGGACGATAGTAAACCGAGCTGCGGCCGGGCTCCTTACATTGCCCTTATGGCCGAGTCTGCCGTTCTGGGTTCACGGGTGTTGCTGTCATGGCCATGGCTCGCTGGCGCACTTTCACTCTCGTTGAACGAACTTGGAGCGACCCGAACGGAACGAGTCGAGTCGATAGGGTCGCTACAGTTGAATGAGTCGCTCTTTTCTTGACGTGGTTCTTGACAGGTACCCGCCAGTTATGCGCCAGATGTAAGTTGCCAGTTTGTAGCGAATAATGGGAACACCTAAGGTTGCAGTTGTAGCTTAATGCCTCGAGTACGGACAAACTGACCTTGGCCGAGCTGGACCCTGACCCTAACCGACCCTGGAGGGTGGACGACGCTGGACTTTTTCAAACAGTTGTTTGTTCGCAGCAGCAGTGCAGGAAGCAGCTCGCAAAGGTACCAAACGCCCATTCCAAAAGTAACAAAAAGCTAAATTTTCACGTTTCCACCTTTTACAGGAGACGAAATCCCAAGAGTAACATCATGGAGTCCATCACCACGGGATTACGATCCTCCGGACAGAGTCGTGCACGGTTTCCTAAGCTGTCCGTTCAAACCAAAAATGTCGTTATCCCGGCAGAGGTTGCTAGTCGCTGCTGAGCTACTTGCACCGCTTGCGAAAGCTGTACCGTCTCCGAAAGTGCCTTCGCCGTCTTAGTGAAATGGGGCGCCAGATCGATTTTTCCACCCTCTGCGAACGGGACGTAACCTTTGGGGTAGGTAGAACCGTTAATTTAGAACGGCTTCTCTAACTTTTTCCACTTTGTTGCTCTTCCACAGCCACCAAGAGCCACAGCACCTCCTCCTTAGCAACAAGTGCAGCACCTCAGAGAGCAGCTCATCTTCATGAGACCAATGTACGGAAATTCTTCGAACAAGAGCTGGTTTTCTTGCCCGTGTGGCCTTGCTGTTCTCTGAAATACCTTCAGCTGGGCGCCTTCACCTTCAGTACTGGGACGTTTTCTCAAAGTCAGCCACCGGCACTAGCCTCTTCTGGCGTACCACCGAAACTACCAGAGCTGGTTGAGTTCCTTTCGTCTGGGAACTTCAGCAAACAATTAACAGCAAGAGCGGCCGGCGCTATTCGAGTGGGTGTAGATAGGGAGGAACGGCGTACTGGGCGACGAAGAAAATCTGCCGAGTTATAGACGTTTAAGTAGTTAGTAAGTGTAGTGTAGTCAGTTTCTAGTGAGGTAGGTAGGAAGTTAGTTAGTGAGGTAGTTTTAAGGAAATTATCAGTGTAAGGTTTACGAAAACTGCCCAAAAGCAAGGACGAAGTTGGGAAAATGAACAGCTAGGCTATTGACCGCTTTGCATTGAGCCGCCACAACTTTGCTAGAGGAACCAGAGTGACCGAAATTCGCGCCTCGCTACCTCCTGCCAAATGACGTGCGGAAGGCTGATCGTTCTCAAAATCCACTCCTGCGGTGGTGAGCAAGCAAACAAGAACTTAATGTGGAAGCTAAAGATTGGAGCAGCTCAGAAAAGGCACAACGCCTCTTGAAAGCAACGTCCACGAAAACCGTAATGTGGGCTACTCAGCAAAAGCCACTTTGGGAAGAAGTAAACCGGAAATTTGCAACAGCAAACGGAACTGGAAGAAAGGAGTTAAAAAAACAGAGTGTGAGCTCCGGCTTACCACAAATTTGGAGTAACAAAGGAGCCGCAGAGTAGAGCGACAACAGTACAACAGTGTGCCCTGGATTTCAAAAACGAAGCCGACGAGCCAAGCGGACGACAGATCGTTCGTTCAAGATCGTTCGAGTTAAAAATGGCCAAAAGATCTGTGCTCGAGCAGTTTTTATGGCTGCAATCATAAATTCGAGCACAGTGTTATAGCATATCACTTCGGGAAAATGTATGTTCTGCGGTCATAATCGTATCCACCTCACACAAAATTGCAGGGGAACTGAGCGAGCCTTCGAAGGTTTCCCCAAGGAGCTCTGGACCCCTTTCACTGAATATGTTTTTACCCTTTTGGACATTTTCACTGAATATGTTTCATCTGAAAATTTTTCGTTTGTCACTGAACAAGTTGAGTTTTCTTCTGAATTTGCGTAAATATTAATCCCAGCATACTTCGTCAAATGTCACCTATTAAACGGAAGCGGTAAGAAACTGCGATTTGGATCAAATATATACTTTATTTCTTGTTTGTTTCGTACACTGCAATTAAGCATGTTGGTTTACATCATATAAGAAAGAACAACTCGTTTTCAACTGACTATGATTTACGGCCCCGAATCTGGCGTCAAAATCTAGCGATGCGGTCGAAGCTGGCCAATATCTTGGCCTAAAAGGTTCGTATAAGATATTAGCGTTGAAAATGAATAATTGAAACACTAAAATTGCTTCGATAACAGCTTCAAAATGGACACTAGAAACACTTGCAAATCCGTGAAGCAAATAGGTCGTCGACAATTCGTAAGGGTAAACACGTTTCTAAGACTTGGATCCAGATCCAGATTCGTTTCCATCGGTTTTTTTTGTGACTCGTAGATATTTCATCAACAACATTTTCCTTTTTTGTGTTTCTTTTTTTGTATGTTTTGCTGGCAACTAACTTTGTCGGTGAAATGGGAAGGGGAAGTGAAATAAAACCACAAACTACATGGGAAGCAATGAATGTTGACATCCGGAGAGACACAACGCGTGTGCAGAAACTATTCCCGATGGACCAACGATCCACGAATGGATTTCAGCGAACAAACAGAGTGCCTCTCTCATTGTTGGATGTCACGTGAGTTTGCACTCCGCTACCATACTTCACGAAGAACGCGTATGCTCCGCGGTATGAGCGGCAGGAGGTAATCGATCTTGTATGCAATCTATGTTCCTCAAATTGTTCGATAAATGGAGCAGCGAAACATGAGCAAAAGCATAAGAAAAATTGTACAAATAGAAAATGAAGGAAAACTAGATAAAAGCAGAACACAGCATGACTGCAACACATTTGTGGATCGTATGCGATCAAATCAAGTTGGCATCTGCCATTCTCTCACTTAACAGCTAAACGTAAAAATTGAACTGAAACTAATCATTGAAACAATATCTCATTCGATTGACTTCTTGGTGAGGGGCTGGCAGTGATCGGCCATGATCACCACTCACCTCCTTCCGTAACGGGAAGGATATTTCGGAAGCTGGACTCAATCCAGCCGTACACCTGCCGTTGGCTTACCCGGGCCATGATATCCTCTTTCTCTCTCTCTCTCTGTCTCTCTCTCTCTCTCTCTCTCTCTCTCTTTCTTTCTCTCTCTGGTGAATTGTTGGCGCATTAGTTCGATCTCCAGTCACTGTTGGCGACCCTCAGCTCGGCGCTGGTGGCCGCATATCCGAGATGATTCTCGGCGAGACAGCTGTACCGGCCTGCGTCAGCTAAAATATTAAATACCGCATTAGAATAATCATGGTGTGAAAGTGGTTAAATATTGGCTTCATCCTCATCGACGATCACGCGCAACATACGCGAGCATTACCTTCGTAGGCAACGGGTAGCGACAAGCGGCAGACGCCGTTACGATATTCTGGCACATACTTGTAGCCATCCTCAATCGGTGCCTCATCCTTCGTCCAGCGGATCGATGGTGTTGCATCGCATGCTACGATGCACTCGAAACGCGCCGGTTGTCCACTGACAACTGCGATGTCCTTCAAAGGCTGCAATGGAGTATCGTTTTAGTAGAAATAATCGATTAAAGCACTCTTCTATTGCTCATTCATCATGATCTTTAGTAGCCCATATACTTACAGCTACAAACAGAGGCGTTTTTGTTGGAACACCTTCCTCCGGGTGTTTCACGTTCGGTGTGCTGGTCGTTGATCGGTTGAGTCCTTGTGCTGTTGGATCTGGGATATGTCAAGCTTTATCCATTAGCCACATATTACATTTGAGGGACATATATTTTTTTTATTTATACACATACATGATACAACGTTTAGGCGATAGCAAGTGATCATGCGAACGTAGCATCGGCATTGGTTGAGTGTCGCAAACGATTTTTACTCTGATTACAGTGCACACTCATACTTACCTTGGGAGTTTTTCATTCATATTGCTTAATCTTGGCACAAACTCACAACACATGCGCGGAAACACTAAAGCTTTTTCGGCAATCTTATATCAAAGCAAAAATGGCACATGCAAACACGAAGCAAAAAACACATAGACACGCCCCAAAAAAACACCCCGTTTTACCTTGCTTCCTTGCTTCGCCCGACTGAGAGTGAAGGGTGTACCTACGAGACTTAAGAATGATCGTCTGCAAGACCGCTGATCTATTCGGAGAAGAGATCAATCTTTCGCGATGGATTCTGTTGGCATCAGCTCCGCCACCGGTTCGCGTTGAGCTTGCCAGCTCAACCAGAAAATCTCATGTCCCAACAATTGCGCCAATAAATTATCAACACATCAAGGCATAACACGTCGGGGCCACCGTACGTTGTGGAGAGCGAACTCCTCGTGTTCTGAAAATACTGTGGAACCGCTTCTCGGCACGGCCAAAGTGTAATTGCTCAACCGTCAGCGGCGCCTTATGCTCGGCACCGTCGGCAGCGACGATGAAATGCTGGCAACGCCAACATCAACATTAAGAAACCTCTGAAAAGAAAACGTTGGGAAACCCGATCCGTACATCCTACCCACCAAGAAAACAGCTGCTACGGCAAACACTGATTTCACTGGGGGAGATCCGTACACCATTTTTAATCGCCATTATGTAAGACACTCGGCTACGGTGGGACCATTCGAACGTCGATTTGCGCCATAAACTCACTGAGCGGCGCAGTGCTGTCGTGAGGACTATTTGTGTGAATGCTGTCGCGTTGCCGTCAGCGAGCCAATTTACGCAAAAACACACCCAATACCACCGAAGACACATCCTCAAAGCAAGAAAGGGCGTAGAGAGCAGCGGCCTTGTGCTTTCTAGATTTAGTTTTCTTTGGGTGAAAGTGCTTGTTTTCCATGAGCTCGGGAGAGGATCGACTGTTGGGAGGCATATTCACATTTCATTCAGAACCAAAGTGCTGATGAAACAGCAACGAATTAACGAAAGGATGAGTATTAGTTGTGTACAACATTTAGCATGCTCGAAGCAACGGTCCTTTCTTTTGTAGACACCTAGAGGCTACTATATTGTTGCACGCTGATGTGAGAAACACTTGAGTGCGATGCAGACATCGAAAGCCATCGAAAGCGTTACAAACAGACAGAGAGAAGTGACTCTCAGCTAGCTTCTTGCGTCAGTGCCATTCGACATTCGTCCTTAACACATTCCAATGGCAGTACCTGGAGTGGCACAGTAGCTGTTCCGGTTGCTGTAACATCGAGACGGTGTGGATCGACCACTGCCGCCAGCGAACGACGTTGGTGTCACCGGTCGAAATGGTACCGGCCCGTACCGAGCACTAGCGTGCATTTCCGGCGCCGGAACGGAAGCCGACCGAACACCGTACGGTGTGAACAGGGGCGAATGACCACCACGACTACCGCAATGGCGGTAGTAGTCCTTGGTGCGCTCATGCTGCACTGGCACCTGGATGTCTCCAGCACCGAACTGAGCTGTATTCAGATAATGCGGATGCTTCTTGGCAGAGACGCCACCGGCGCTGCCGTTACGACTACCGGCACGACCGGCCACTATTCGATGGCCTTCTCCGGGAAATATGATACCGAACTCGTAGCCGAAATCGTACTTGAAGTAGATGATTCCGGTATCCGGATCGACATGCTTCGTACCTGCACAAAGTGAGAGATTTTTGTTTTTCGTGGTCCGACGAGAAAATATATGATAAGCAAATCGGTTAGCTAAACACGACACGCAGTCCTCAACTTACATTAAACCGATAGATTTGTGTAAGTTCGGATTGCTAATGTCAGTCGTAAAGGAAGGTAGTTAGTGCAAAGTAAAAACAGTAGCAACATGTCATAAAGTGAGTTTCGAATCGAAACAAGAAGCTATGGTTTTATGCTACCAAAAACGTTAAAAAATTAAAAGGAAACTACAAAACACAACTATAAAACTTGCACTCCCTAAACGAAACGAGAGCTCAGTAACAATAAAGCAAACCATACTAGAGTGGACAGACGATCTTTAATGGGATTGCGATGACAATGGAGAGTCGGAATGAGTTGGAAAAAAAAGAAAATTAAATCTCGCCAATGATCGTCATAGCGAAGAGGGTTGGGCGCTAGGTTACACGAAAAGGAAATGTCTCGGACCGTTCTGATGTAATGTGGACTAGATGTACGGTCCTGCAATGGGAAGAAGGCTGACCGGCTAAGAGAGTAAATTAGCAATGAGGGAAAAGCGATCGTCGCGCACTCGTGGGAAGGAGGTGACACGATCACAACAGCGAGGACTGTCGTGAAGCATCGTAAAAGTGAGGCAAAATATGATTTTTCTTGGCGGATAATGTTAAAAATAGATAGACCCCGTGTTCGAGGCATTCGATTGCTGACCCTTTCCGATCCCACCTCTCGCCTTAGCGTGAATGCGAGTAGCAGAGCTTTCCTAAAAATGCCTTGCAACTGGTGTGAAAGGTGGGGGGGCATAAAAAGCAAGACGCAAACAGTAACGCACGAGCGCCACCAGGATCCTTGTGGTTCACCAGGAACAGACGGCAGGAACAGCCGAGAACAACAAAACGAACGATCGGTTGGCGACAGCCAGCCACCATCTGACCGAACACCCGTCAACGGTCATTAGTAGTACGACCGACACAGAAGCGTCAGCGCCGGATTGCACCATCGTTCAACCACTACCATCACTATCACCGGCATGTGACGATGCGGAAGCCAGAGAAAGGGATTTCATTGCCCCTACTGCGGTGGCTCTCTGGGCCTCTCGCTGTACTCGATACCCCTCTGGGGCGGGCAGTATTATGTAATGAAAATCTTAATGGCGTGGTTGTGGTGACCACAAGTCAGATGATAAGGGGCATGCGCTAATGCCGCGTCTATCCGCGTCGTCAACATCTCGGAGGAAATCCATCAAAAATAGCATTCCCCTGTCGTCGTTTGGCGAGAATCCACCAAAGTTACCAGACACCTCACGCAATCGAGTACCATCGAACGGGTCAAACGAGTTCGTCCGCCCCAAAAACTCTTTTTTGTAATACTAATAATCGTAATGTTTGTAATTTAATAATCGCACGGCAAAAGGAATAGATGATGAAGCCATTAAGATTGCTAAAATGGAATGCTTTTG
>NC_064875.1:70925967-70965967 GCF_943734745.1 Anopheles darlingi
TGTACAGACGGCGGCAACGGCAGCGGCTATTGGCGCGTATCGAAAAATCAAAATGACCAAAATGTCCCAAAATCGTTAGGAGCGAGCTAATGGGAGTGGAAACACACTTTTCACACACACAAACTAACACGCGAGGGGCGCTATATACATCAAGGGCGGCATGGGTATGGCAGTTAGGACGGAAAATGCAGTTCAATCTTTGGGCAGATCGGGCGAGGCGAAGCAGAGTACAGGCGAACAGGAAATGTGTGACGTAAATACGCTAATTCGTTTGACAATCTCTGAAACCGATGCTCCAATGGATGACTTAATTGAGGCCCAGCTTGAGGAGATACTACCTTACACCAATGCGGTGCATATGAGTGTCTGTTGCTACGGATCATGTGTCTGACACACATGACTGCGTGTAGGTATGATGTTAGAGGAAGATCGTGATACTTACTTTCACCTCACGGTTCGTGAAATGTTTTCCATCGTGCGTCCACATCAGATCGGGCTGTGGTGTGCCAGTGACCTGCGCTTCCAGGCGTATCTTCTGACCAACCCGCGCCATCACATTCGATAGCGGCTCGGCGAATTCGGGAAACTCTGTCGGTTCCAGTGCTGCCATAGATTGTAAGAAAAAAAAACGAAAAGAGGCAGAGATAGAGAGAGAGAGAGAGAGAGAGAAAGAGAGAGAGAGAAAAAAAAAGAGAGAGAGAGAGAAAGTGAAAGAGAAAGAGAAGAAAGAGAGAGAGAGAGAGAGAAAACGTTAAACACTGGCGTGCTGCTTGGCATGAAACGGTCTACTACAACAGGTGTGAGCAGCTGATTGAACATTTTCCGCTGGGTTTTATGTTTTGATCGTTCAGACCACGGCTACCGGTACACCAAAGGCGTGTGGCTACAAAAATAGATCGTGATAAAGTCGAACGCATGCAGCGTCCGATACCGTGGCAATGGTACCCGTGGAATTCTAACCGAGCAGCTATTGATTCGAGCAACGAAATGCCGTTCGCGAAGAAGTAGAATATTCATCAAAGTAGTCCGTTGTCGTCGTGGCCACATGACCACAGAGTAGCAACAAAGTAACCAGCGAACGATCCTAATGGACTGACCGATGACAGGCCGTTTGGCCCGAAGCGGAATGCAATCGAGCGTATAATCTCAAATGTCTCCTAGAAGTGCATTGGAAACGCAACCAGATTAGACGAGTGGTATGCTGCGACGGGACGATATGCCATCCGTTCATACACACGGCCTTTTCAGACGGCGGCTTCGCTCGCAGCGCCTCATATGTCTTCTTCAATTGGGTGCAGAGAATTATTGCAAAAGATTAACGCACCATTAGCTAGGATGCGTGTAATTTCTGTGACAGCGCTCGGTAACGAGAGCATCCAATGGATACGAGGAAATGGACTGGCCCAACCCGTTTTTCCGCTCGAAAAGATAAATTAACAACATTGAGAGCACAACACTCTCGGGGCCTTCGTACGATAGCAAAGTGGTGCGTGGCTTGGATTTTACACTACTAAGTGGATTACAAGTGGCAGCGGGCGCACATATAGCCGCAAATGCACACTCAACTATTTCTGTCTCAACGATAATCTACATCACGAGCAAATGACTGCCACTGGGGCCACACACAGCTTCAATCTTCCACTCGTTGAGAGGTCACATCCGAGAGCTGTTTTTACGAAATTATATGCGTGGAGACGCATGGTATTTTTTTTTAGATCACCAGGCGCCTCCATCGTTTACCCGCCAGGACACACACTACCTATTGCTACCATGGTAACGCAGTGATGATTCAATGGCTATTGGTTAGGGAAGCCCACGTAACGTACATCGTGAGCGGTTGCAGCGCACTGACGACAAACAGCACTTCAAAGCGGAGAAGCACATCACTTCAGCGTACGCAATGGTTCGCGGCCGATCTAGTGGCCGATGTGGTGACCGATAATTCTGTAAAAGGCAGGTGATACTTACGTTTGACCGTGAGAAACGCGATCGTTTCGCTCGACCCGCACTCGTTGACCGCACGGCAGGTGTAGTGTGTTTGGTCTTCGAGGTAAACTTGCTCGATACGAAGCGAGGCAACACCCGACACCGGTTCGTACGATTGACGATAATCGGATGAACCATCGATACACCGGTCACCTTTGAACCAGTGTACCGTTGGTGAAGGGACTCCGGTTACAACACAGTCATACTGAAAAGGTTGGCCCTCCTGTGCCATACCACCGTCGAGCAATGGCATGGTGAATGTTGGAGCCGTTCCCTCTGGCTTCGGTGCAGGCAGCACCTCTGACACTAACAGTCGAGCCGATGTGTCAGCCACTCCAGCATTGTTCGTCGCTCGGCACAAGATATCGGCGCTATCCGCGGTCACCGTCTCATCGATCACGAGAGTGCATACTCCACTGGATGGATCGAAGCTCGTACGATAGTCCGGATTGTCCTGTACGCTAATACCGTTCTTGTACCACTCGATACACGGATCGGGAGTCCCAGCTACCACACATTGCAACCGCACGCGCTGTCCTTCCTGGACGCACACATCGGCCAACGGTTGAACGACTCGCAAAGTGGCTTCTGACAGTGGTTCATGCTGTTCGGGTATCCCTTGAGGCTCGCTTATGTTCTTCATTGTTGATGTCGTTGTGATAACCTCGTGTATTTGTTCATGAATTTGCTCTTCGACCGTCTGTATTACCAACGGGATCTGCGGTTCCTTCAGATACTGCTGCTCGTCAACGGTCTGCACGTCAAACGAGGCAGGCAGTTGTTGTTGAGGCAGTGAACCCAATTGCGACGTGGTGGTTGTGATCTTAACATTTTCGACCACTGTCGGTGCATGCTGCTGCTCAAGCTCGCGTTGTTGTTGCAGTAGCCGCTCCTGTTCGAAACGTTGCTGTTCAAGATCGCGCTGTTGGGCCTCGAGTTCTCGTTTCTGTTGCTCAATCCGTTGTTCCTCGAGATCTCGCTGTTGTTGCTGCTGCTGAAGCTCTCGTTGTTCTTGCTCCAGACGCTTCCGTTCCAGATCTTGTTGTTGCTGCTGGATCTCACGTTTTTGTTGTTCGAGTCGCTGCTCTTCAAGGTCTCGTTGTTGCTGTTCGAATCTCTGTTGTTCCAGGTGTTTTTGTTCAAGTTCTATTTGTTGCTGTTCCAATTCTCGTTGTTGCTGATCAAATCTCTGCTGCTCTAGCTCTCGTTGCTCTTGTTCAAGCCTTTGTTGCTGTTCCCGCAGCTGTTGCTGCTCCATCAACTCTTTCGTGCGGTCATACACCTCAGTTTTGATTTTGTAAAAAGTTTGAAACAACTTGGTGTTTTCGGTGTAGATCGTAACGGTTTTGTCGAAGCCGTAAAGAAGAGTGGAGAGCAGGGAAACGTTCTTTAATGAGTCCAACTGCTTTGCTTCATGCGAACGGATGGTGCTATCCACCTGGGCAACAAGATCGTTCGCTACGTCCACGTTGTTCAATATTGTGAGTTTGTTGTTCGCATTTATCAGATCGGCGTTCAAATTGCGATAGTTATCTTCAATCTGAGAAAATACATTTGAAAATACCACGCAGTGGATTATTATTTGTGTGCTCATGATGCGAGTCATCATTTTCCTACTTACGCTTGCTAACTTCTCAAAGTACTCAATTACTGTGCCAAACAGCTTACGATGTTCGTCGATCTTATTCATCAGTTCCATCCATTCGTTGCGGATTTTGTTCGTCTCTGATTCAACATATGGACTCGTTTCCGGATACTGCCTTACCAGTTCTGTTCCAGAGTTGGTAAACGTATCCACACGATGCTCAAGTTCCTGTTTAATTAATAAAGTCAATTATTAATTACTACGATTTTATAAAACTATCGCCTAGCATCCAAAGTGAACTAAGATGGGTCGCAATACATCACAACAAGGATTTAACATGCAAGGTGTAATGCTACCTGAACATAATGCAATGCCAATCGATATTTTGAAACATCAAAAGTCGAATAGAGTTATTACATTTTACAATGTACAGCATACCCACCCTGTTTAAAGACTTTAATTGAAGACCCAGCAATCGATTACCATATGTTAGCTGAAATGGTCCTCAAACAAGGCTAATCAGTTACCATATCCTTAGAATCCTTCTTGAACCTACACCTGCAAGCTGGTGGGTGTAATTAGATGTCACACGGGCTCGCATATCCGGATAGACATGCAACGAAATGCATCTGCAGCCTCAACTTAAGCAACAGGTGCGTGCAATCGTTAATTGTTACTGACAGAAAGATGAGCGCTTATGCGGGAGTTCAATCTGAGCTCAGGCTCAAACCGACTATTCATCATTCACCGTCCTTCATGCGCGTCAACAGCAATTTCCTTTCGTCTTCTGAGTGTCTCTCCAACAGACGGGATGCATCTCAACCAGTTCATTTTTACATCGTCGTCTCGTCTCGCTGATCTGCATCGCCACAACCGTGTGCTCCCATACGAGATTTTCCCAGAACAAACAAATCTTACGATGGATTCTATAAATATTTACATAGCTCCTACACATCACACATGGCCAACCTCCTGTCATCGTAGCGCCAACACCAACACCAGTAGCTCAACCGAGCAACTGTTTGGTGTTGATGAATTCAAATGGGAGTGTTTGTGGCCAGCGCGCCATGCCATCATTCCTTCCGGAAGCGGAACCATATGACTGTATCTTCCTCCGCAGCCGAAAGCAAACATAAAACAATGTTGTACTATTTCCGTTTTGAGGTGAAAATCAAAACACTGCTCAATCAACGGATTTCTCGTTGTGCATCACTTGGTCCAGTTCAAACGTTAGAAAGTTGCGGGGTGGACTTATAAGTGATTTCTTCGAAATAATCCGAATAGAATTCAGCTATCCGCGGTTGAACAACCGAATCAAGCTATTTGAAGCTGTTCATCGTACCATTGTACCGACAAGGATCGCGGGATCTACACGTCAGTGGTCAGCGACATGAAAACACCACAAAATAAACCAAACAATGCATGTTTGCGCAAGCAACTGAAGCAGCTGTACTGCAGGTTTCTCACACACATCGTAACTCTGTCATTACTGTGCTGTTACGAGAGACCAAAACAAGAATGTGACAAGGATTACGGAAAGAGTTGAAGCGAAAATTTTAAATTAAAACTTGTACTCCATCATCTTCTTGGCTGGGGCTTAACAGCTTTGCATTGTCGAGTGTTTTAATACCTACATGTGACAAATACATATATAAATAAGATAAATTTTCAACTCCAATAAGTTAAATTTCTCCTTCCAATTTCACAACTATCGATGCTAGTCGATCGAAAAGGATGGTTAAATGGTTATTATAGTGAACAGTTTTCAGAAACAACTGGTTACAAAAATAACTCGCGCATCATCTCGATACGGCACGTCTCCCATCAATAATTGACCCGATCACAGCAGCTGTGCTCTAATCGGAAAGGACATCATTCATCAGCCCACTCTGAAGCTGGACGGGGGAGTGACCACAAAGAAAAAGGGAAGAAAGCGAGACGAAGAGAGAATGGACCCAATCGGATGATGTCTATCCTACACACCCGTTGCAGGATTAAATTTATGACATCCGAAGGCAAGCGATGGAACCGTTTTTTCTCATTTTCTCAGTAGGAGGAAACCATGCGTTGGATGGAACGAAACGTATAAACATCCAACATGGAACCGAATGACACGCCAGAGCCTCGCGCAGAATGTGGCATTGGGATAAATCATTGCGCACTTTTCCGCCAACCAGACGGCAAATCCCGTTGCGCGAAATTCAAGACCGTCACGGTCGAATCTTGGCGCCATGCACTAGAGACAGCCTAACGTAATTAGCGGCCGTGACGTGACATGAGCGGTGGGTGCGAGACAAATGTCCACGATTAATTAAACAGGCGTATCTGACCTTGTCCCAGGCTGTAATGAGTATTGAGTCGATTCACTTACTTGCAACGCCGCGGCATACTCTTCGAACGCCAGCCGAGCTGTTTGGGCTTCCGCAACGTTTTCACCAAACTGGCCACGCTGAGCTTCCAAGGATTGGCCAGCTTCACGAATCGCACCGCGCACCTCGTTCAAGTCCCGATCAAACGCGATCACATTGTGCTGCTTCTTTAGCTCACAATTCTCCGATTCCGTTTGAGACTCAAAGTACGTGCGCAGGTTCTCCAGTAACGTTATGATCTTATCCGTATCCATTTCCTTCGCACCTGGTGGTTCCTGCGATTTGACCCGTTCGATGATCTGTTCGCTTTGCTGCAGTAAACTACGGAAGTGTTCCATCGTCGTCTGCTTAAACTGCTCGTAGCTATCGGCTATTGCTTCCACACTGCCAGGATCGGTGACGGTTTGCTTGTTAGCAAAGTACTCCTTAATGCTGTCGCGACATTGTACGATCGACATGAGGAATTGCTCGATGGACACGGTCAACTCTCTAAAATCGGCTGCCATCGTGTGTAGCTTCGTTTTGATGGAGTTCAAATTGTTCTTTACGGCCACAATATCTTCCACGACACTCGGTGAGCTGCTCGATTCAAGCTGATCGATTGTGTCGAAGCGTGTCGTAAGATCTGTTTCGGCAGCCTGGATATCATTCTGTACCGTCACTCGCTTACGTACTATGAATTCCATCAGATCGGTCGGATTATCTAGAGCCGTGCTGAAGATCGGATATAGTTGCTCTTCCAGCTTCGTCGTTACAGCTAATGTCTATTGAAGGCGCGACAAAATTTAAAAGAAATAACGCGATTTTTCTAACATGTACCACGTTTTCGTACAATCATACACTTACCTCCATGTTGGCGGCCATGATTTCTTTCAGAGTTGTCTCCGTGCGTCGTCGACTGTTCCAGCTTTCCCACTCATTACTGATCGCCAACTGACGATCGTTGAATTCGGCTAGCGTTCGTTCGACGCACTGCGCTGCGCGAGATTTCTGCAAGTATGGGTCCGCCCCAATCTGGGGTGTTGTATAAATACAAAGAAAGAGAAAGCGAAACGTATGAGCCAATACACTTCAACCCATTGAACGATAGTACCGATGTGGAAGAGCGGAAGGAAAGACAGAGAGAGCATGATTGTGCAGCCCGAGGATAGGGTAAAACCTCGAGCAGAATTACAATATTATGCTCATTCTGGGTGGTTGTTTCACAAACGCCACAACCACGTTGGCGTGTAAATTGTGAGAGTGGTGGCATCGGAAAATGATGGACCGCCTAACAAATGGTGTTTTCTTTTCAAGACCGTCAGAGCATGGTATTTTCGTACCACCCTCGACGAGCAAGAGGACTTGCAATGTTCCAACACAGCATCTGCTGATCGTAGCTTCCAGATTGTGCGAATAACATAGAGCACGTTCATCTTTCAGCCAACTTTGAACCTACTTCTCGTTATAAAAATAATTGCAAAAAAAATTCATACCTTAAAGCATTCGGTTTTTACTCGAAAGAACATTTTCAATCAGTGTAAATCTGAAATGTTATAGCTCATCGGCATGAGGTAATGATTAGTGTATTTCAAAATCAAACCATCAAATTGGAAAATATATGTTTTCGTATCATATAAGTGGTATCTTCATTTGCAAGTTATTGGCGATCGAATTACATGCGCTTTCTAGACCCATGGTGCATGTAACGGGAAGATGTGATTTATTTTAGCCAAATGCGCGACAAGTCGTGATTACTCAACGCAATTCCTACTCATAGCTGACATAGCTGAGTCGCGTATTCGCTTGCCTGCTGCTAACGTTACACTCAATTTATACATTACTCAACGGTCTTGATCCGCTAGACAGCTCCAGTTTGCCTACACATAAAACCATGAACACACTAGCAAAGACACAGTTCAAAACTCAAAGCATTTAAGCATTTAACGATGAAAAAAATGAAAAAAAAACATTCCAAGCCTAGTATTGATATACAGGGCAACGTTTAAGAATGAAAAGGTGGTTTAGCCCTCGGGGAGCTCATCGTGGATATTACAAACCGACCAGCAACTGGTCTTTAGCAACGTTCCAACCCGTTTTTTATTTATTGTCGTATCTTTTGTATCTTATGGACACAACGCTGTGGTGTACGATATGATTTTGGCACGCAGGTGCATCTCGGATGAAACAAGAAGAAACTGTAAACATGAACTAACCCTTTGGTTGGGATCTGCTTACCTGTTCCAGCTGTTCCACAAATTGAGCTCCAATCGCCCGCAGGCTCTCGTGTGTCAGACGGATGTTAGCTGTAGCCGCAAGGATGAGTGAGTGGTCGGCCGGATTGTCCTTGAATGTCGCAAACTGGATTGCGCAAGCATCGAACTGATTGCGCAACGTTTCTGCTTCCTGATGGAACTTGATGTATAGCTTCAAACGATCAACCCGCTCAATGACGTAGTTTTTCAGCTCGATCCATTTCTGTCGGATGAGGTCGATTTTTCGCTGCACGTCGTCACGTTGCACGTCTGATAGATGCTCCAGGCACGGTGTCAACCGTACAAGCAGGTTATTTATAGCGTTGCCTTTGATCTGGAATAGAGAGAACACAAGAGAATGGAACGATCGAGGTTATGAATGGTGTTGAAATTTTACTCTTTCTTGCTTTTGTGCGCTTGAAGAAGCATGCAACACTTCAAAATTATGGTATAGTTTGATTGGTTAAATGTTTTCAAAAAAAGATCCTAAGTTGCAACGGTTGCCTGTCGCTCATTTATTGATAGTATATTATTTTTCAATTAATCAACGGAAACAACCAGTAAACATGCTTACCTCTAAATCATTCAGAAACTGGTGATGCAACAGCAAGCACTCTTTAGCCTCGACGAGATTTTCACCCATGTAGTGAATAGCTTTACCTCCAACGATACGTTCTGTAAATGCTTCTTCAAGCCACACGAACAACTGGCTGTAGCGCTCCAAAAACTCATTCAAAGCTTGTGACGCTCGAACATTTCGCTCACTTTCCTCATTGCAGTACCGTTCAAAGTTCAGCTTCCGCTGTTCGATCCGCTCGATCGTGGCTTGTACACCAGCCACTTCCGGCTTAGTGCGACCAACGTCATCCACTAGCGAGTAACCCTTCTGTAGTACTTCACCAATCGACTCGCGGATATCTTGAAGCAACCGCTGATGCACCGGTAGATCATTTGGCGAAGACGGTATCATTTGAGCATTGCTAAACTCTATCTCCAATTGATCGAGCCTTTTCAAAATTGTCTCGGCGCGTCCGAAAAACTCTCGTGATGTTCCCAGCAAAGTTTCCCGATTGTCAATCTCCTCCAAATGCTCTGAACATGCGTTCAGCACACTGTAGGCTTTAGCGCATGCCTCATCTCCTGCGAAGCAACCGGTCGTAAGAAGCTCTTCGGTTGCTTTTGTAATCTTTAATGTTTTGTCTCGTAGCATGGCTGCTTCAGGCTTAAGATTCTGATACGTTTCAAGTAGGTCTCCGGCCTGTTCCGCCGATTCACCCAGTGTGAAGGAGCTGAGATTCTGGCTACGCACTCGAGTCAAGCATTGTTCGATCTCGTCCAGTTCCTTCGCCAGAATCGCAAGCGTGAGACACTGTTCTAGTTGTGTTTTGCGAGAAATCCATGCTTGTTCGAGCTGATTCCGACGGTTCGAGAGATCCTCCAACCACGTTTCTACTTGTCCGATAGCCTGTATGGCATCAAGTTTGATGTGGTTCGGTCTCGAATCAAGTGTACCTATCTCGGACAGCACTCGCAAACGATCCAATATTTGATTGCCAGCTGTGAGCGCATGCGAGATTGTGTTGAGCATATCGCCTCGAAGGTTGCGGAACGAATCCAGGAACTCACGCACGGCCTCAATCTCGATCGGTATCATTGTATCGTTGCAGGCTACTTCCAGCGAGGACATCTTTCCGTACGCCTCACCAAGACGCTCGAAAAAGCTCACATTTAGCGCAACGATCTCTCGACGTTCAGCTAGCATCTTCTTAATATCGTGCCACACTGCATTCAGCGACGACGCCATTTCTTCGATAAGTGTCGGATTAGGTCTCTCATTCGTTGAAATTTTTTCCTGTATCTTTCTATAGAATTCCTCCAGCGGTGTTGGCAGGTTCTGGAAAAAAAAACCATGAAAAGAACAGTTAGCCACTGCATTTACCTCTTATCAAATCCTATCTTACCTGTATCTGCTGAAGCAACTCATCGTGTTGGTTTTGAAGCTTTAGCGCCTCGTCTAGACTCGGACCAAGAAATGTAAATTTTGGCTGCAGATCTGCTACTTTGATGAACAGCTTTTCTCCGCTCTGTTGAAATAGAAGAAACAAAGGAAATTATTTTTATGTGTAGTAACGATTTGGCAAACCTTCGAAGAACACCGTATAAATATTTTTGAAAATAAAAAATGCACAAAAAAAACCATTGGCAGCTGAAGTTGCTCTCTTTTCATAAACAATCCATTGCACGCACGTAGGATTTCGGGAGAGAGAAAAATTCACTCATTTCTAAGAAATATCATTCTCTCATTTCTCTCATTTCGTGTCTTCAACTCAAATCTCTCGTTCAAATAACACAAACCATTTTTAATATTGTTTCTGCTTACTAAATTGTTACTATAATTTGTATGGTTTATATGCTAATTTTGTAAAACAAGGAAGATAGTTGGTTCCTCAAGATTAAACATAAATCAGTTCTGCAACGTGTTGTGTGCAGTACGATGCACTTGGAGAGCGGTCGTGATTACTCTTTCTCGCGATCCTATCATGAGAAGCGTGTGATCAGTTTTGCCCGATCAGCATGTCTTTGGCTCAACCTCTCTTTAATTCAAATTGGGGTCAAGGTTTTTAAAACCTATTGATAACCTTTTGAAGAATAAATTTTCTTTTATTATGTACCTTAGAGCAAAGTAGAGAGGTTGAGAAAAAGTTCGAGAAGCAAGCAGTAACATTCGAAAAATGATCGATCCCTTAATCTGGCATTTGAAGCAGTTAGTTAAGTAAGTTAGGACCTATGTTTTGATATTTTACATCTCATCTTTGAATTCGCAGACGACATAGAACGTGTGATGCAAGTGTAATCCGATTCGAACGCCCTTATTTCCGTTTCTCGGCAAGCAAATAAACAGTGGAGGATGCCTCCTCGGATTAGATTCGCCCGCATGCTGGGTTTTTAGCGTTTGCCGAAGATTTGTTTACATTCACGTGTGCAGCATACACGCACGCACACCTTACAACACGGTGAGTGTTGACACACGATCGTTCTTTGCTAAGATCGAGTTACGCACCTGCAATACACCCGGCATCCGCTAATGGACGGCGGTGAACCTTTGCTACCCCTCATGAGAGTTGCCTTTTTTATAGAGCTAAGCCGCCGGAAATCAAAATGATACGCCTAAGTCCAGCTTCTTTAAATTGTCACCGTTATCTAGGCCCGATTTTTAAGAAACATACGCTCATAACCGTCACGTGGTTAAACCAACCTCGACCGCCGTTTCATCCCCTTTCATTCGGATTTCGATTGGCATCGATGCAAGTGAAGCGAAGAAAGCGAAGCCAAATTAATTGCCATCGACGATACATCGTTTCAGCCTTTCGGCGACGACAAGCCGCAGCGGCCAGCAGGGCGAGCTGCCTTCTTTTGGGCAGGAATGCGGGTCAACGGGCCTGGGCTTGGTTAGGTTGGGAGATCTAATTTACTCCGATTTTGCAGTTCCATTTCACCGAATCCCACTCCGTTCCCGCACCCTTCACTAGGGGATTTCCGGTGCGGAACGCTGGTCACGCTCAATCACCAAAGCAAAAAGCTTAGCTTTGTCCCGAAAGCGACCAATAATTTGACACACACTCATTTCTCAAACAACAACACTGCCCTTGTGTTTTGGGCGAGGTGAAAGCATATCTTTGTGCATGCTTTCTAAGACATCGTGGCATGTATTCGCTCGAAGCATATCACTTGTCCATGGCCATAACTTGCTTTCCGTATACATACGAATACGAAGTGTGATGACGAATCAGAAACATGACATTACTTTTGAACCCAACTGCTGAGTTCAGATTCAACCTCTTTCTGCTCCAGTGATTTCGAACCAGCAGCAAAACCAGGAACAGTCGTACTGAAACCGAGCAATGCTACATCCCATGCATTCCAATCTTGAGCTTCTGGATGACGGCACGTGTTCATAATTATCTCTCTTTAACAACTTTGCTCTAAACTGGCATCTCAAACAGAGCATAGCCCTTGCTACAGCACACGCTTACTAGCTGCGCGGCTGCTGAATGCACCCGTTATTAGTCGGTCGAACTCTGGTGTAGAAACATAATTTTTCAATTTGCCTCTCTCCGATTCTCATAAGGCCGAATACATCTGGTTCCCTATCTTACCTTGGCACACTGAAGGACTTAGGTGGTGCGCCACGAAACATGTTTTACGTTGAGACTATTTCATTTCGTTTTAGGTAGAATTACTTCAACTCTACACACTGCTGCGCTTTCAAGTGTGAAAGAATAGACCTTTTAGCGAGTGACAGGCCTCACCAATGCATGCTTCAATAACTCTCAAACATGATTTATAGAGTATGAAATGATACTGCCGGGCATAATTTATTTTTCTTTGGTGATTCTCATTTTCTATTTATTTTCTGTTATATTATTGTAAAACTAATTGCTGATGACTTAAATATTCAGATTGTTGTCCATAAGTATTTGAATAAATGTTCATTACAATTTAGAAAATAGAATCAAGTGAGTTCTCAAACTACTTGGAACGTATTTCAACCAAATAAACTAAGCAAGTCTTTGTGAATAATTCAAAGTGATGCTACTTGTCACAGATAATGGTGCTCTCGATAGGAAACGACTAAACCAATTCAAGGTAGCTGACCGGATAGTCCGCTATCGGTCACGCATGAGATTCGCGCTATCGTCAATGCTGGTTATTTGATGGCATAATAAGCGGCTTAGCACGGGTTCACCCAATGATAACGAGTAATGGAGCATTACAAGATGTTTTGCTTGTTTTGTGACTTGACCGACTGCTCACGATCAGTAAACCGTTGTTCGGGCAGTCAATCGTGGTTTTTTCAATTGTTACAGCTTTTTCTCATAAACGGTCAACATCGATTAACAGGAGAAGATCTCTTAGGTGCATTGAACTTTGTGTGTTGGTTGTGTATGCAGACAAAACACAGTTAACAAAGCTGAATGAAATGTTCAATAGTGTAAAATTTCGTTTCTTGTTTATGTGACAATGTAGAGACTGACCATCAGTGCTTTTATTCTCTTGCATCCGGACCGGTAGCATAACACTAAGGGATTCTTAGGCACTGGAACTCGCGATAATGCTAAAGCTTATCCCCGTCCAATCCCAAACCTATCGTTCGGATGCAACGAGGAAGCGCAGCATGGCACAAGTAGGGGTTTAGTACGCCCAGAATATCTAGATCATTACATTCCACTCGGTTTTCTTCATGTTACTCTAAAGATCAACAGCGCAGACTCTATGATGCTCGTACACGAAGCATCGAACAGCACCGTATAGGTACAGGCATAAATTTATCAGCAATCTTGTTCCTCGTCGTTTGCATCCATTCCGTTGGACGTTTTTTCATCCCTTTTATATCCCTGGGCTGATTGAACAACGCACGGTAATCAACTCTCTTCTTGGTTCTCATTTTCCTGGCTTCATGATCCTATATCCAGAGTATACGGTGCAAAGAGTCGTTCAAGGAAAGACCAGCAAGAAATATTTATGGCTCCGATTACGTTTCCGATAGGTATTAATGGGATAATTACCAGTCCTCCCAAGCTAGCAGTGCTAATGATTAACCTGAACGCAAGGTTTCTCTCGAATGGTGCGCGCGTAAGCACAGACCACCACACGCATCACTTTGCATGCCGCAATGAAGGGTTTCGACTCTTGGCATATCTCTCGCGGGAATCAAATACTTTAGGCAACCTTTCCTCGAGTGTTAATTGCACAAAAGTAATTTCTCCTTCAGAAAAAGGGGTGCCTCGCATCCTCAGAATACTTCGAATTCAGGACCTATGCCAACTCGCAGAATCACGCGTCACATGAACCAATGAAGCGCCCTATTTCCCCGAAGGGAAAGTTGTGTTTGGGAACAGTTCCCGTAGCATCCATACTACATACATCCTACAAGCAATCGCTTACAACCGATCATAGAGACTCGAATTAAAATTAGACCAAGATGAGACGGCAGAATGATCTTCCCGAGAACACATGCTATCAACGTTGGCTTGAATCATACAAACACATCGATAAGCTACAGCTACAACCAAGCTGAGTATGATAGCGACCACCGGCAAGGGGTAACAAAACCGATGTAAAGTCGGATCGGAAGCTAAGGTTTACGCACGCTCTATGAAGGTTATTTTTACGCTCTTCTGAAGCTATCCGAAACCCTCCATTTACGCTCAATGATGGAAGAGAAATAATGAAAAATGACAATCACGAGCACTGGTTGTTCAGGCAATTGGATATTTCTGAAGATTCTGGAGTGAGTTTGGCATTAATTCAAAATAGCACCTTACGGCCCTTGCATAGTTCATTGCAATCTGACACTGTTTAAAATAAAACGAATTGAAAGACTAATCTTTGAGATCATGTTCTACCCTCTGCTCACGACTCACGAGATTCTCGATACATCGCTGCAAACAAAAATTTTTCGCCATTTATGCGACAGTTATTTTACGTCAAAAGCATTTTAGCGAGATGAATCGTTCATCAGTTACTACAGTACGCTGCAGAGTTTAGTTTCAATTGCCAATTGTAGTATATATCTGAAAGTTTAATCCTACTGACTCTTAGCATTACCTCATCGTCGACGTTATAGCGTATAGGTTATTTTGTCTTGCCAACTGGCACCATAAACACGGGACGTTTCGGTTGGCGCCGCATGCTCTCAGTCCATCGAAGCATAGTGTTTTTTCTAGGTTCTCCGGCAACAGCATAATGCATAATGCAAATGCACCAACAGTGTGCGTTGTGCACACTCAAACATCGTCTTGTTAAAACGATTACATCATTTTCATATGCCATGCTACAGGCACAAATCTTCCAAAGATTGGCGTTTGAGCTAGCGGTCTGGTTCCGATTTGTTCACACCCGTACAGACGCACAACAGCACAGAAAGCAAAGATTAATTTTAGAACATTGCAACATTTGCACGCCCCGTTTGGCAGAGCGAGGCTGAGATGCGAACGATGGACTCAGATTATGAACGAGCGAGCGAAAGCAATGGACTTCCATGACGTCATTGTGATCATGGATGGGCGTAGACAATCGACTGGCTTCTTTGGCCAAGGTGTAACAGTGTTCCAGAGTAGGTTGCAGATTATTTTCAGTGGTCCAAAAAACTCATCCACAGTCCACAGCCTTATCATCAGACAGTGCACTGATGCTTCCGCGAGGATCATCTCGGTCAATTACTCGCGGTCTGTTTTCAGGAACTGGTTTAATCTGTAGATCGTTTTAAGAAGAGAGCAAACAGCGAAACAACAAAATTTTGCGAGGTCGATCGCCATGAGCGAAACTGGGACACTAAAGTGTCAGTGCTCTTTAGGCACTCCAATACACCACCACTAGCATGCCAGCTGACCAGACCAGACACTTCGAGTTGAAAATTGTTTATCCAAATATGGCCGTAAGCGTTGTAAACTAGTGACGAGTGGCCTTGTGTTGGCGCGAGCATTATGTTGAATGAAACAGTGAGCAGCAACGTGACCCGCTCTCGTGGCGAATACAGTGTACGAATGTGTGCATGGCATAAGGCATTTGGATCACGACCGTAGCATCCCAGACCAGGTGAAAGGACGTCAAAAAGCCACAAATGTAAGAAGCCCCAAGTGAGCAGAGGATGTGACCTTCTCTGTAACGGTCTGCTCTGTAACTCTGCGGTCTGCGTGCTGGCGATGACAACGCCGGGAATAAGGTGAGAAGTGCAAAGGTCCAATCTCTAACCAAGCGAGTGTAAGCTATGAACCAGCTGTCATCTGGCCTGCTGGTATTCGGGAATGCAAACTCCAAAGATGGCCCGTAGACGGAGCGACCACACACAAACGATCAAACACTGAATGGTTGAATGTTTATTTTAGAAACCACCGTTCAGTCCGCGCGAACAGCTACATCAGACCCACGATCTCTCCAATACCGGATTCCACGATCGTGGTCGTTCCGATCGGAGTCTGCGTTTCGGCCCAAAAACACACAATATTTGCATCTTGCACTGTTCCAAACGATCGTTAAAACAAATCCATTGGTAGCTCGCATGGGAATTAAATTCTTCATCTTGTGGCGATGACATTGTGAGGAGAGACATAGACTACATGAAAAATAATGTTTATGATATAATTTTTTGCTTCGTTTTCTCGTTTTTGTGTATCCTCCGCAGTAGTGAAATTTTGTTTATCATAGGCATCGTAATTGTAATCAAACAATGCTTTTTAGAATTATTCTTAAGCAGTATGAAAAAAAATGATTTCTGAAAATATTTTCAAAATATTTTCTTATCTCAAACGCGATGAACTCAGAATTTCTGCAAATGCTCTTCTTTATTTGTCTCTTCATGAGTATTCGCCTATTCTTTGATTGATTGCCTTTGGGTGCTGCGGGCTAGTGCATACGGTTGGAGTGAGCAAGAAAACTCAATCTGCAAATGGGACCAGCTGTTGAGGTCTAATCGCTCACACCATGCCTCGAATCTCCAACACCCACCATACGGTTTTTCATTCCAGAGCATAACACAGCAATCGCTGAACCCGATTCAAACTCCAAAAACTGTCTAGAGAAATGGAACCTTAACACATAGCCCGGTATCTTCTTAAATTGCCTTCATCAGCTCACTCCCGCTCACGAAATTGCCGTTCAACACCATTCCGAACGGCTGGTAGCCAATAGATTTGAATAGCAGGCCTCCAAGCGCAATCGCGACCTAACTTTCGACTCTATGAGGCGCACATAGCGAACTCGGAGCGAAGAGATTCTTCTCGGCCAAGCAACGGTATACCGCCCGTCTTTCGCTTCACCTCATGCAATTATAAGCATAACCTGCTCGCCGAAGAGCTGCAATCCCTGGCCAGGCCTTGGGCAGGCTTAAGATTCCCTTCCGCTTCGTGCTGTTCTCTTACTACAGTATCCTACGGGGCCTAGTCCCGGAAAACTATTGGAGCGCGAAGCAGCTACGCATGTTGGTGCGCTCGTTGGCCGACGTTACGCCTATTGGTGCTAGCCGATCGTCATCATTGCCCAAACCGAATCATAAAAAAACCATTTCACGGTCTTCTTGTGAATGATTTCGTTGCACGCAGTTTTGTTTTACTTTTTCGGGAGAGACCAAATCGATTGAAATTGCCCTGGCCAGTAAACTTTTAAATTGTGCTCCACTAGTTGCCAGCGACCAATCGAGAAATGGTTCACTCCCAGATGTACCGTGCAGCTGGTCACGTTAGTGGAGCAGCATATTGTGTATCCCGGCCAGAAAGATCTTTCTCTGGACGTTTCACTGTCTCTAATGGGATTTGCTATTATTTTCGTTAGCTTCGGCATCTGTCATCTCGATATCGCGGACGAATGTTAAATAAACACATTTACTACGGTGTGGTATACATATACCGCGCAGGGCTAACATTGAGCATAGGCAAATGTGTTGGACTTTCGCAATGCAAATTCGAATGTGTTGCAAGAAAAATGTGTTCCAATTGCCTAGCGTTGTCGTTATTTTGCCTGTTTTGCTAGACCGCTAGCACTGTGTCGGTGGGGTGGATCGCGTTGTGTTTACCCATTCTAAGGTTCAACGGGACTATCTAGTGTGACATTGTGTCAGCCGCATACAGGAGACTGGAAAGTCAGGTCGCGAAAATTTATCATTTCACCCACAAAACACGCCAAGGTTCATCTCAAATCTCTTTGCCGTGGACCATGTTTTTGATTTTATTTTTAAGCCACAAGTGTAGAAACCATCTGCAGGAAGCACTGCTGAGGCCGATGACATCAGCAATGTTGCAAGGGAAGAAAATAGAACATATCCCATCCACTGTCATGGAGTGTTGTTACTGCATCACTGGCTCTATCTGCTGCAAATCTCCTCGATCGTCGTCGATGGAATGGTAGCAAATGTATTAACTTGCTTTTCAAGCAAATAATTTACTAAAGGCTTTATCAAATAATAATAATAATAATAATAAGAATAGTAAATCCAGCAGTTTTCCTTGAAATATTTAACCTAAGCCCTACCATTTTTTTCTTAAACTGATTATTAAACAAATCGGACCTAAGGCACAGGAATGAAATAAATTCTCAACATTTGGATTTGACGATTTGTACTGCTTGAAATTCTTCCCGGTCGTTGGAAGAGAGTTTTCCCTCGATGCAACGTAACCGGCATCGACATTGTTTGTCTTTCACTAAGCGTGGTCGGGAAAGGAATTCGTTTGTGCTGATCAACAACTGTATTTAAAGCAGACGAATGGAAACCGCTACAGTATTCTCAACCACATCCTGGATGGAGTAATGAAAATTTATTTCTCACATCTGGCCGAGAAATGGGTTTCCTTTTCCATATAAATCGTTATATTTTTGCCTACCAAATGTTGAAATACACGATAAGTTAGATTTAATTTTTGCATTTCTAATTGTGCTCAGAATTTATCAATTGTAAAAAAAAAAGTTGTCTAAATTTTTAATTTAATTAACATGAAAAATTGAAACAATCATATACATGAATGAATGAAGAGAATAGCTTTACCGATTATGAAACCATTTGGATTTCATTCATTTTTTAATTATCTTAAAATTTTGTAAGATCTTCTTTTCCGGTGAATGAATATCCGCCGTGCACAAAGTATTGATACATTAACCCAATATCCGCTGACGGGGATGTTGTTGCTTAATAAATGTGGTCTTCACTGAGTTCGGAGTGTAAACGAAAACCAGCTCGAACCAGCATCTCCGCTACATCGAATGCTCTCACTATGCCTGCGTCTTCTATCCGATCTTTCAAGCCAGCAGCATTTGTCGGAGATCTCCCTGCGAATGAATCCAAGCAGCGACTCAAGCTCTCTTTGGTGCAGGCGCAGAATGGGTTCCGACAGACAGACAACATGACCATAAATTATAGAGGGCCAGCCTGGTACGAGTATTGTGTTTGACGGTTTTACACTCGCCTCAAGTTGTTTCCAGCGGTGAAGTCGGGCGAGGGAATATGCAACATTTTATCCCCTTCTTAATTCGCCGTGTTATCAGTTTCTTGTACTGCCGTTGGACCGCCAACAAAGTGAATCAAGTTAAAATCAATATTTAAGATATGTTTAAATCCGCTTGAAATTACCAGTATCTATGTTTTTTTTTTAAATTTTGGTCAGTTTTGTGGAACTTCATAGTTTTCATTTGATCGGAACGATATGCCCTTGATTTAATCGAGCACTTTTAATCAAATCATATTTAATTTATACTTCATTATATATAAAATATTTTAATTGCAACAGTGCACCGATCAGAGTGCAATTTTTTCCACATTTCCTGCTTAAAATGATCATCTGTAAAATTGGAAACGAAAGGCATGGAACACCAAAAATACAAATGATATGAATAACATGTAAAATAAAATCCAGTAAGAAAAAAGGGAATCGCTCGTGAGACGTGGATTCGAATGGGCGTGTTTGCCCTCCGGAGAAGAAAAGATGAAACGAGGAAATTTTGAAAAGAACAAGTTCTACTTTAGCAGCTCGGGGGCTCGTTAATACCATTTGGAACTTCTGTTTCTTCTCACCGGTCCAATGACCAGATCGAGAGTTTCACCAAATGGCTAATGTATGTCGAAGCACGATTAATCTCGTAACATTCTATTGACAGAAATTATTTGTTTTCGTTACTATTTATATGCAACGGCACGCTACTTTATATTTTTATTGTGTTAGGTTTAAATATCCCTTAATATGTATATTAGATAACATTCCTCTGTTTGAGTTAGAAACAAAAGAAATAGTTAAGCAACATTAGTGAAGCAACAATACCATGTAACTATAGCATGAAGAGCTGCAGCTCTCTTGAACATTTACTGTAATCATCAGCTGCATAGTAGGAATCTCTCGAATAGAGAGCTTTTCAATGATCCAACGATGGATCACCTGATAGCTAATTACATTTTCATTTGACTTAACAACCCTTGCCGCAGCACACCACAGATTTTATTGAAGCGTTTACATTTTTCTACGTCCGTACTGGTAGAAAATAACCCAATTTTCTGTAAGCTCGAGATTTTGTACGTTGTTGTGCAAGAAAATAGCTGTAGCCAACAAGTTCAGATGATGAATGTGAGCATTCTCACTCTAATTTTAATTATGCTACGTATTTAGTTTTACGACCGGATCGCAACTGAATTGTACTTTCTCGGAACCTTGCCGAATGCGGAGCAGTGCGTTTGGACGGCAAACCAAAAGCAACTGTATTATAATTATCTTTAAAGCCATGAGAATCTACGATACATACACAGAAATTCAAGTCAGGACTATAAGCGGCTAATGAGCTGATATATTATTTTTCAAATCAATCTCCTCAACCTTAGAGAAAAGCGCGCTCTTCATCAATTAATTACGATATTATAGCCTTCACACAAGTTGAGTATAGCATGTTTAACGGATATAACTGAGCGTGGGCCCCAGACACGGTCAATTCATTGATTAGCTAATCACGTGTTTATTCAAGTTGTCGTCACCATTGATCCAATCAGTTGCTTCTCTTGACTTCCAGGCAGACAAAACTCTTTGGTAGCGCGACTCGATACAATTAATCTAAGCTCCCTACCACTTCTACCAACTCATAAACACTGGGAGCAACACATAGAAGGATCTTGATTAATATGAAGTTCCACTCCGATTCCAGCGTATCACAACCTCAAGCAATAATGCGCACATGTCATCCAAGTGATAGTTTAAAGTGTTTCAGGCTGCACGATGGATGACACTTATGGCTCGTCGTCATTTTAATAATTCCGTTTCTCTGGGTCAGACCCAACGCACCATTTGCAGCGAACGTGTTTTCGAAGAAATACCCTCAGACTAACGAGGGAATATACTTGGAACGTGCGGGTGCTATTGCCATGGCGCCAATGTACAAGCAGCTACGATTCATACATTTCAATGATACATTTCATGCCGCAATTTCTTTACATCGAAAGAAGTTGTAAAGTTTAAAAATAACTTTGACATCCTCACCAAACACAGTGTTTGTACTTGCGAAAACTCGACAGAGATGAGATCGTGGGACCATTTTCAAAATAGGGCATTTCTCCGGTTATCCTACTAACATGTACAGGCCGTGCATGGTCGGATTAACCAACTAAGGTATCTTTCCTTTCTTGCCGATACAAAATGCGCCATGGTCGAAAAACCAGTTTACCAGTGGTCTGTTGTGTTACGACCTTGGCATAACCGCAATTAACATACCGGCACACTAGTGTGTCAAGCATGGATTAGGCGATGCTTTCGAGGAATTGATAGCTTATCAGCACTTTGTTCATTTTATTTTTGTATAATGAAATGATACAATGTAGCACTCTTTTTGTTTTAATAAATGGTTGCATGCCGAACAGACATTACAATTTCCTTCCATCACATGCTTGGAAGAACACAAGACCAGTAGTGCGTAGCCAAAATTATATTGTTTTTGACCGAAGAAGCATACTTCCACAGGAACGAATAACTTGGCCAGAGATCATTAATGGATTGTAGTTCTATCATGCATGATAGACCTGGGTGCTAATAGGATGCTTACTTTAACTACGCGTGATGCACTCTGCTGTTGCCAGCCACTCAACCATTCGATAAATCTAACTATTAGTGTAGCTAGCTATTGATCGAGCGTAAATCATTTTCAGTTAAACCATGGCCAATCTGTTTTCAGTGATTTATAAAATCCGAGTCCCACCTAATAGAAGGAGGATTTATATACTGTTTTCTAAAATCGATTTTCCACTTATCGTAAATCGCCACGGTTCTTTTTCTGCTAGCTTACCTTCAGAATTGCTACAACCAGTTGTAACGGACCACTCTGGAGCACGACGGTACTGATGGTGGTTGCAGCAAGATCTGATGCTGCTGCTACGGCTGTGTCTACCGATGGCCCGATCGTTTGAGCAAAATCTTCGTTCAGTTGGCGCTGCAATTCGTCCAATGACGAGAACGCTTCACTTCCAGGCGTAGATTCCATGATTCACACTTTTTTTCGGTTAACTTGTGTTGGAATTCGAAGTCACAATCCTTCGAATAACAGAAAGTCGTTCAAATGCAGGAGCAATAAACTATAGCCAAATTGGCTTTCGATTTCGTTACAAAACTTTATCACTCATTAAATACTGCTCTGCCTTATCTGGATAATTGCTCAGATGGTACAGGAATCACGATCACCTTCTCTTTTGACACAAATTTTCACAAACCTTATACTTTGTTGCTTATTTAGTAAAAACAACCTAGAATAATTCGAAATAAAACACTAAAAATACGCATGTAAGCTACCAGGAGCATCCACCAGGACCAGGAGATTGGCAAACAAACACGAAACATACAAAAACTAGATACACGATACGCAGGCGCGTCAACAGCATTTCACACAACAACCTAACAAATCCAATTGGATATACACTGCTTGCGCACCCAGAACGTAATGGCAAGCGTTGGGTTGAAAATTAGAAAAACCAACTTATATCTTTCAACCGTTCCTCCGGCAAACACGAACGAATGCTCGCAGCGACGGATGCCTAACATGAAAGATTAACCGCTGCTCTTTCCTTCCCCATTTACACGCTCTTCGCCCATCCAGTTGCTCACGAGTGACACAAACTTCACAATTCCTATCTCTTGCTAAGCGCCACTAGATAATTCGGTCATTTGAATTCAAAGCATATAGGTACATCGCGTGCGATCCTGCCCCTGCCACCATTAACTTCCGTTCGTCACAGATCATACTCATACCCAAAACGAAGACAAGAACAAGAAATGGAACGAAAAAGAACTTTCATTGCCTTTGAAGAGATCAGAAACGTTCTTATTGTATGCTCGCTCCTCTCGCAACACTTTCACTAACTTTGTTTGTCGTACCTGTTTAAATACCTGAAGAAACGACGGCCAAATTTTGTTCCTCAACAACGAGACGACGATCCGCACCGCACGACTTCATCCGAGAGACCACGATCTCAAGAGATTTGAGCTCAACCTGAAGCGCTCCCGACTGCTTCTTGACGTCCTCGAACAGATATACCTCCCGAGAAGAGAGTTGTTCGTGATGAAAACTCTGTGTCTCTCTGTATCTGTGTTGCTGTTGGTGCCCCAGATGTGGACCGTTTGTAGACCGATTTTGTGTTTCGTCGGTTATTCGAATATAGAAGCAACTTAAAAAAACTTTAGCAACTTTACAACAGCACAATTGAACAAATCAAATCCACAATTAAATTCACTAATTTCAATTTTTTAAACACAGTCACAATCACAATATTAATAACACAATAAATTCAATAATCTTTCCCATAGCTTCACAATTCAATGAGACACACAACCAAGTTTGAAAAAATGAAAATGAGATGAAAAAAAGCTTTTAAACAAGTTTTAAAGAAAAAGCAAATTAAATAGTAAGAATAAAAATTATTCTTGGTGCACCTTTTTTTGAAGGATAACCAGTAATACGGAGTAAAAATGATCATTTTTGAAGTCGATGTTTTGTTAAGATAAAATTTTTCGGTTTGCTGATTTTTTTATGTTGAAAAGGTGATGCCTTTTACGATGTTACTCTTTTAAGCAAAAGGTTTACGTAATTATTTAAAAAAAAAAAACAGGTATTAACCATTTTTTCAAAAACTCCAAGGGGCTGACTGGTGGCACCGGGGGAAACGCTCTCCAAAGTAGCGAAATGCATTTTTAAGCCATATAGAAGCGCGGGGTTTCAAAATCTAAGTTTGCCCAAAATGCTCCAAACAACATCGATGTTTTTTCCGGTCGAAAAAGACAAAACCACGAATTTACAGCGATTTTCAAAACTCTACTTTCAAATTCAATTCTCTACATTGGGGAATTTCACCACGGCAAAAGTCTACTTTAAGGGCAAAAAAGTCTACTTTCAATATTTTTTCTAAAATTCTTCGTTTCTCACCATCGAGACGCGAACCCGAACTGACGGATCTCTCTTCTGGTTACAGTGTTGGGCAAAAAAAAATTAACCACCCTACAAGAAATTTACGTTTTGGCTGTTTTCTCCAAACAACAAAGTCCGAAAATAAAACATCGTATATCAATAGATTTGTTTTTTTATTCTAGTTTATTTTCCTTTTTATTTTTTCCAAAAAGATCGACCAGAAAAAAAATATTAGAAAAACAAAGTTTGATTATCCACCTCGATTATCATATTGCAATATTAGCACACTGTAGATCCATAAATAGGCATGAAGGAAATGTTTCGGTGAAATTATTAAAGATAACATAAAATTAATAACCCTTTGAGTGGCGTATTCCTAAAACGCGCCTCTTCAATATTGCGTGGCTAGTTCACAGATTAAAGTTTCTGCAGCTCATCGCATGAATTATGTTGGTGCATACTTTCCGGGGTATTTGAATGCGACAAATTGTTTGTTAAGGAACAGGTAAGAAAACGGGTTTTTTTTTTTTGTAATGTAATGCGATGATAATGGTAGTTTACAGCAAAATAACAAACCACACAGTAATAACACAAAACCAATTAAATTATGTTATTTCAACCACAGTCTGATTTTTATTTCAACCTACAAAACGATTTCACACAATAACACGCCTTACCTTCTATATTTTTCTATCGCTACTGCTGACAAAAGTTGTTAAAATTTTAAGGACTCCTATAGTGAATGACACTTAAATGAATAATTTAAAAAACTAAAGCTTTTGCTTGCTATAGAATCTTTGATCAATTCAAGCAAAAAAATGTTGGCAAGGCGGTTGTAGGCTTGGGTATGGCTCAACGATGTTCTCCTCCGGGTTACAAACAACTCTTCACCGTATGCTTCGTGATGATGTTCTGATAGTAGTAAGTGAGTCCCGATATATCCGTTGGCCCCTTAACAGGCTCAAAACGAACAGGATCGGTCAACTGTAGCGGACTGAGTATGCCATCTTCTCCCTCTTCCAGCTTAACACTACTAGTACTCACATTCCCACTGTCTTCACTGGTCGGCGTCACCTGGGTGCTTTTAATATCTTGACTACTTATATCCATTCCCATGAGATTGTTGTTGCGAATGTCGTTTTCGATTTGCTCTAGCTCTTCCGGTGTCAACGAGAGCGCAAGATTTTCACGACGATTTATCGAATTAAGGGCCGAACTGGATGCCGAACTTGTTTCCAGAGGGCTCGGTTGGTGCTGTTGTCGGGGCGAGTTATCTGATGTGACGGTATCGTCGGAATCTGGATGTGAATCCACACTAGCCGCACCTTGCCCATCCGCGGGTGTGAGAAAAATGTTTTCCGAATCGTCAAAGGAAATATTCGCACTCGTAGACATTACCACACCAGATAAGAGTTTGATCGATGGGTAAGCTTCCGAATCGTGATCCTCTGACGAGTCATTATCGAGCGAGCTCTGCTGTTCGATGGATTCGATCCCCCACCAAGGAGAAGCTCGACATTCCGACGCCGTGTGGTAGGATGAAGATCGCGATTGTGGAGTACAGATGCAATCGGATGCAGTAATGAAGGACCCTTCATCCGTTGACTTAACACTTGAGGTCCAATCCTGATGAAAAAGTAAATCATGCTGTGTGATTGCTTCGGTGGACGACAAATATTACATAGAGACTTACATCACTCTGATTGTTACTATCGTTGTGCTTTGTCAGTGTGAAGTTGCCATCGTTCACGTCGCTGCTGGCTAGCTCACCCACCTCATCACTGAACCCGCCCTGAACATCTCTCAGAACACTGTCCAACGTCTCCGCTACACGTGCAACTTCGGTCAAACGAGTTGAAATCGCCTCACAAGCCATAATGTTATCACTTTCAGTAATAATATGCTCGAAACTCGCCACGGAACTGCTAAGTAGAGGAAGAAATGCTATGTTACTTGTGCACAACACTAACCACCTTTAGCAACTCGTTTAACATCCAACTGATCGTCAACTAGCTAGAGTGTCCCAAAGCATCCAAAACCTCACAAACAGTAGATGAGAACGAGAAACTATTGGATACTCTCTCGTCACATTACATAATGTCTTAACTATGGAAGTACGAGCGCTTAGAAAATTATCAAAACTATAAAAATCTATCTCGCGAATCTACCCATAACATCAGCAAACAAGATAGGCTCTAGAGCGTTACAATTATGCTCATTTTGTCACACTGTGTGACACTAACTAAGTGTGCTGAACCATCCATGACCCCACTTCCTCTTTGTAAGATGCTTTGTAAGAGTTTTGTGAGTTTCTTACTGTGTCGCGAGCAGCATTTATTAATCAATCACCAAGATGCGAGAACTCTCGTTTCACTAATTTTCCCTATACTTACGTATCTACTCGATCGTCCAACAGGAAGGGTTCCTTTAGTCTTGTCTTCAGCAGGCGACCTAACCGCACCATACGACCCACTTCGACGAGTAGCCTCTCCCGAGTTGCCAAATGCTTGCTCAAACGCACCTTTCGCTTGCCCTCATCTTCGATTTCACCAATCTTTAGCACACCATCCTTCAGCTCAAGCAATTTCATGCAATGCTCCTCTACGCTGCGATGAAACACAGCAGACACTCGCAACCGAGTCATCTGTTCTTGGCTCACTGCCTGGAAGCTCTTCCAGGTGTTTTGCAGGCTCTTGGTCATCGCGATGTTTTGCTCCGCGTCAAGCTTGCACGATTGACGCAACGCGAGCGATGCATTCAGTAGTTGACACCCATAATTGTACGTTCCTTTAGCCGTCTCCTGAAACGCCTGATGTTCATCCTTTTGTGCCTGAATCTCGTACACATTACTGCCAACGTGCGTATGCGAGCGCAGCATCACTTTGTGCAGATCGTCCATCCACTGGATCGCGGTGCGAGCATCCTTTTCATACTTGAAAATATGCGTAATCTGATCGAGCGTCAGTTTCTGCAGTTCCACGCTTTCGGCAAAGATTCGTGACCTAGACTTTGTGGCGTCGAGGATGTCCCTCACATTGCTGATGTCATCGCTATAGTCTACGTCGATATCTCTTCCAACGGCATCCTTCACTGGCATCAGCAGCACATCACTCAGCTTCTCTCCCTCTTTTATGATTTCTTTTTCTACCAATTCTGCACAAGAACAAACGTTACAAAATATCATAATTTGTTCCAATAAAATAGCGACATGTTGGTTACCGCTGGCTTACCTAACATAATTTGGTTCTCTTTTAGTTTTTGCAGATTTGAACTGGCAAGCTCGAAATCTTCTACACGTTCGCCTATTATGAGCGACTGAAAGACTTCGCTCGTCTTGTCGAAGTACTCAGCAACCAATCGAAAGAAGCGCACCGACGTAATCAGCACATTTCGACGTCGTTCTAACCGCTGAGCGAAACTACGGCACACAAAATCCATCCATTCACGCTGAGACATTAAGTCCTGATGCGCAGAGGTGTCCTTGGGCCGAGGCAGATTGTCAATCTTGTAAATCAGCTCGGCATAGTATCCATACGTTTTCCAGCACTGCAGCTCTAAGATTTCGTGCTCCAGGCGTAGTTGATCTGCCGTGTTGACATCATATCCCACCTTCAGCTGTGCGTTTAGCATTGATTCGGCTGTTGTGAGGATCCAATTAGTTACGTGTGATACGCCCTCTTCGAGATTGGCTAGCTCTTGTAGGACTTCAACCGTTCGCTCGAGCTCATTTCGAGCCGCATTCACGGCCGTCTGTTTGCGATCGAGTGTGTTGAGCATGGTTTCAACCTGGCATTTGCTATCCGTGAGGTCCTGAGATACAGCCGATCTTGATACATGGCGGTCGCTCAAGTGTGCCAACAATTTCTTCCCTGTAGATAAGGAAAGAAAAGATATTGCATTAGCACACCATTTTAACGTGATCGATTGCAGTCTCGATTGCCTGGAGCCGTGGCTCTGGTCATCCCTTTTATCCCTTTTTATATTCTCATGCTCTTCAAGTCAAAGAGGCAAAATCATCAGCATAAAAACCCATAACCTCATCTATTTCACGACTCTAATTAAGTAACCTCAGTCCATTTCCAAGGGTGTAATCATTTAATATTTTTCTGGACCCAGCGTACCGTAGCGTGCATCAATGATTTGCTAGCCGTTTTATTGTTTGTCTGTTCATCTTCATAAAACTGCTCCATTTCCATGCGTAAGGTGCGATTTATTATAACCATTGTCTTAATAACACAAGCCGGGCTTTTAAAGTAGACAGGTAGACGCACAAGCTTTCCCGCAACCTCACACTCAGCCTCGCTTCTTAGCTCTGATTCAGTAGTCACACTCATGAGATCGCTCACGTTGTTTTCTTGCTTTTATGGAAATGGATATCCATTTAGCGTACAGCCCAACTGGAACTGACCCACATCCCGTCGGCAGGTTGTGTAAATAAATAAAACACACAACCGAGCGGGAATACCACAGCATGGACTCTTCACCTAGACTCGTTGGAGCAAAAGGAAGGAGTCATTGGACAAGAAAAGCACTTTGCCTTCCCAGAAGCATTAAAAATCAGAAACTAGGTCTTTGCTATTTGAATCTGCTTTTGGAAAGGTTCTACACTGTCGCTTCATTCAACTCGCTTAAACATTTATGAAGGTGTCGCCACTTTCCTACACCCATTACCATTTTCATAACGTTACTAATGTTCAGCAGCACTGTTGCGCGACACTGCTGTTTACTTCGAACAGAAATCTCATCATAAAATGTGACAACGGGCAACAGCTACTAATGAGCCATGCAGCCGTGTCTCAAAGAAACGGAAATGGTGGATCATAGTGGCGTAAATCGTACTTTGCCTGTCTATTGCAAGCTTTCACCGCACCTACCATGTCATCAAAGGTTGAGAAGGAGCAAATAACTAAGCCTTTTTTGTTGCGTCGATACTCGATCAGATTGTTCAATTAGCTCCAAACATAGCTCCAAACGGAGGAGGATACTTGCTAAGCAAGACAACTAGCTGGAAGGCTTTCAGCGAGCCGGACACTGGGTTGTACGAAAGCACAGCACAGACAAAGTGATTCCCCAACGCTCATTACTTATGCTGTGCTTACGATCCGATCAATCTCTACACTACGCCATGCGATCCCCGAACGAAGAAGAGAAATTTTCTGAATTGGATGAGAGGAACAATATCGGGTGAAAGGGAAGAAATCGATTATGCTATCCAAGTGAGCATTAAGTCCTCTGCAAAGCAGCTTACTCATTCCGAGGACTTACCGTTGTCCATAACGAGAGAGAGAAATTTTTGCACATCCAGATTCAGCCTTAGGCATGATTTAAGTGCCGACGATGATTCGCTCGCTCGTATCGAACGGTTGTCTAGCAAGATAAGATGCAAGTTTTCTAGGTCACCGATCGCTTTTTCGTAGGATTTTCGGAATTCTTCGATGCGCTGCATATTGTCATTCGCCATTAGGATACGTCCGGTTTTGGTTTCGATATTGAGTGTTTGTACGAATGCGTCGTCATGCGAGTAAAGAAAGAAATGAAGAAAAAACATATTAAAGAGACTTAACTAACTCCAGGAACCTCGACGCTCACAACGAAGGTTTTATGATCGTCGACCCGGGTGCTGCGACACACAAAGAATGTATCGAGAAGTATCATTCGTGCTTTTTTGTCTTGGTGACTCTCGCTCTAAGCCATTCGCCTCTCGATTGTAACGGGTGTCACAGGTTAGAAAATTCTACGCAAACTTCCTGTTAGCTGCGTCACGATATAATTAGGTCTCTAGGTGATGCATGATGATGCGAATGAAAAATTTATCTTCCAAAGAATCTCTCACGGATTAGCATCGGAAAGACTACATTTGCATTTCACGCTTAAGAATCAGAAAGTTAAATTATTAAGTTTTTTCGCTTTATTCTATCATGTTTATCAACAAATAGTAATAAAACTTGTTCTCACTACATGGGAATGACTAGGGACGAATCTTTTAATCACTAAGAAATCCCTTAATATCAATTAAAAAAAGAGTCAGGAGAAAGGAGAGTTGATACGTACGTACCTCACGCGATTGTATCCATTGGTCATGGTTGTAAGCAATTAAGCCTCCTAATTCCTCGGGCAGCTCGCTGACCTCAAAATATTTCATCAGGCGTGATTTTGAAATGATCGTAGGCTGGAAAAAAATCATATACAAATGAATGGTCAATTATTAGAATAAAATGCATTTTTTTCGATGTTTCGTTGTTGAATGTTACATTCTGAAAAAAATAACAACAACCATACATTGATTTGTATCCGCTTTGCTAGTTTCAACCCACCCATGAAAATCGATCTGTGAATCTATTTTGTCACATTTCCTTAGATCCAGATTGCAACCCCATTATAGCAATCAATACCCCATTGACAAAAAGGAATGCAACCGGTCTATTAACGCTTAATAGACCCGTCGCCAGAACAATTTTGTCAATGAGGTGCTTACTGCTTCTGCTCGGTTAAGAGCATATGCGATCAAATAGTGGAAAACGATTGTATAAGCTGATCGAACATCATCACAAGAAATTACCGAACAATTACGGATTCCAAGATAATTCAAGCTGCAGTCTAATTCGCTCATTAGACCACCATTTCTGCTCCAGCTGTGATGGACCGGTTTTCTGCAAACCGGTAACGTAATGAAATAGATTAAAAGAATTACGAAATTTGCTCAACAAACACCATTACATCAAACCAAGTCCAAGTTTCCGTTTCAATTAATGCACATGAAAGAGTTGAGTGGGCCACTTCACCTGCATTCGTTTTTCCCCCAACAGCATCTCGCTACATCAACAATAAGTTTGCTTTCCTTGGCTGCGATCGAATGTGAAAAGGAAAATTGCGAGAACCAACAATTACTTCTTAAATGGACTTCTATCTACTACCTCAATAGACACTCACAATGAGCGGGAAAATCGAGCAAAAGTAATGTGACAGCAGTATTGGACAGGAAAATTGGGGAAACGGTGGCTCCACGTGAATGCAATCGTTATTCGGCTATTGCTTTCACAGGTACGTCGCAGGGACGATGGACAAAAAACAGGAGAAAGTGTAACTGATTGTACGAGTACAGTAACAAGTAGCTAAATGTATGAACACGTTTACTGGAAATCATAACTAAAATTTCCCTGCTAACAAAACATACGCTGCCTGCAGTACTATTTGACATTACAACACCGATAAGAGGATTAGGGTCGAATTTATAGTTGATGATAGATCTGTTGCGTTTGTAGCAAATTGGAAAATTAAGACTATAAAACATTTCAATAGGATATTCGTTAAAACGTCTAAGGTTTTCACACAGTTTCTAGTTTAATCCATTCTTATTGCTTTCAAGCCGTACCAGTATCGACAGGTAATGCTGAATACTTTTTTGCCGTGAGAACTATCTGTAATCTTGTTTGTATCATGAACGAAGTCCCCTATGAGAATGGCGGAATTACAGCAACGGAGCATGACACGAATGCACCTGATCACTATTGCTATTTAGCAACGGACCTTTCATCAAACCAAGCAGCACGCATTCGTTAGCATAAGTGGCGAGTGAAGCAACGCTTGGATAGCCACGAGAGTAAAGTTCTCTGTGAATAACGTTAAGAGAAGCATAGCCTAGCCATGCTTTAGTGATCCAGGCCATTCAGCAATAGCATTGATCACAATGAGATGTGAAGCGTTCAGATACGAAAAAGCACTTCTGTATGCTTCGGGATGGTGCTATGGGAAAAAGAGCAGAGAAAGCAAAATGCGCAAACAGTCACGTACAGGAACTCTTGACCCTGAAGGCTGTTCCCTAGCCATTATCTTGACGAAGCGAACAAATCTTTGCTGCCTTTTCAAGACGAGAGATGTGTGCGTCAATTGGGAGCATAATGAAAGCCAATTAGACCCTCATTCCTCTCTTTCTTACCACCCCTGTAGCGAGGTCATTATAATATCAAAAAGCTATGAAGTTCGTTATGCACTAGGTACATCTAGACGTCCAACTGGGCCGCACGAAGCCGGTCCGAACGGTGTTGCATCAATACATCAAGTGTAATCATGCTTGGTTGGCTTATCTCGCTGCAGTACTCTTTCTCTTGCATGACCCCCTCCGACCGATAGGGGATTTCCCTGGCCCCATACGAAGCCGTGACAGCCAGGGGGCCAATTTACCGAAATCCCATTTCAAGGTAACTTCAAATCACAAACGAAACACGTTCCACATGCAGTAGCTTATCAAGCAGCTGCTCCAGTCGATAAACTGTCCTCGTGCTAATCGCTCCGTCAATACTTAGAATCATAAACCAATAGCAATCTACTAAATCTGAAACCGATTCATTCTTTACACAATAAAGACTCATAGATAGTACACCAACTGATTGTTGTCAAGACGAGCCAGCCAGCAAGGTACCATGGAACCGTCCAGAAAAGTCGACTCGAATAACAATCATGATCATACGATGTAATACACGAAACTTGATCGAAGCGCCATGTTAAAGCATCATATGCAGTCGTTCGTAACAACGCAGGTCAAGCCTACACAAACGACCGATAAGGCCGAGTCCATGTAGCATTGAGTGATCTCGTAACAATCATCATCAATACCAGAAACATGGTCCCATCATATCGTGCCATCAATCGAAAGCCTAAATAAACACTTCAATCCGGGCAACCGAAAAGAAGAACTAAATGAAAATTTCATATTATATCATACAAGCTAGTCCGCAACGGTGAACTGTTTGTGTTTGGGCTAGTCTTCTGGGACACACGCCCCAAAAGCTACTTCGATCAAGTAACTGTTTGGTCAGTAGCGAACTAACGCCACCCGAATTCAATGTCATTGACGTGGGCAGGGAAGGAGGGTTTTGGTAAGCGATAAGTTATCGTAAACGTGTTCCTTGTGTGACGATCGAGCGACATCGAAAACAAGACCAACAAAACCGTTTCAATAATTGCAGAGCACCTTGAGTCAAAAAACGACGCCAAAACTGTCGAGCGCAATCAATCACACACATCGTCAACTTCTAGAGGACCCTAAAACGGTAGGTAGATGGATGCCATAAAAGAAGGAACCATGCAGTAAGTGCAGTGAGCAATAAACGCCAAAGTACAGCACATGCTATGCAATAGCGTTGCTCGTATCGCGTCGCGATGAGATCCGACGTGAACAACTTTAGATCTGGACTGGAGCTAGGTCACGTACCTCACCCTTGCGGTGTTGCCGAGCGCAGTTTTCGACGCGATTTTTATCCCAAAAGGCATCCGGCCGTATCACGAGAAAGCTGTTCATATGCTCTCCTAGCAACTGCTGCACGTGCCGTATGTACTGGCGTGCCACTCGCCAAGAGCACTTTTGTGCATCGAGAAGAATGGCGAGTCCACTGTTCACTGTATCATGGCTGAAATAAATAGCAAACATAGTATTAGCTCTGAGAATGCGCCACCTACTGGCGGACGTTGTTTCTATGCAAATAGAAAACTGCATAACGTACCTCAAGCTAGCCAGCAAATACCGTACCGTCGTCTCCAGGAAACCCTTCATCCAGGGTAAACTATCATAGAAGGGTACAGGTATTACGACTAGTGGATGTCCATCACGGTCGCGTCCACCCGGCATCCATGCGGTTTGCGTTGTTAACGCATTCAAAACGTCCGCTTCCATCGTTCCTGCGCGGGCTACTTCTTGCTCAATACCGATCCAACACTCAATACCAAAACCCTAGGCCAAGCGTGATGCGTTCTCAGCTACTTTCACCGTGGCAGTGTAGAAGTACCGCGAGATGCACAGCTATACACCTCAAACACTGTCACTTTCCAATACCACCGATTCACATGGACACGCAGCTTCTACTAGCTTTTTGCTAGCTACACTCGCACGGTATTTAACGCACATTTCTTCATTTTCACATGCAACACGTTCGCCGGTGTTTGACACGTAGAAGGCAGTCTTGCTCATGGCGTTTTTCAACACATTCCTTCCGATACTCCTACGCACAGCACTGCAGATACATATTGGAGTGTGAAAACGAATACCGCTACCGGCAATTGGCAAAAGGGAGATTTCAGAAACACGTACCACACACCACACACTCCATGCATATACCGTGCTTAAACTAACGTTCAAATCGCGCTACAGCATTGATGTCAGATTTCAATTCCCGAGCACCGCTGCGACACTACCCTTTACACACTACTTCTTACTCACTAAATAGTCGATAAAGTATACCGTTATGGTAAAATCGGTCCTATGCTCGCTGCTACCTGGAATGTATGCTGACCTATGTTTATCATGTAGTAGTGCTCGGTGCTGCGCCGCATTCTTACAAACCGAGTCACAAAAAGTTCAACCAACAGTTGAACATTCGCATTGATCCAATAACGCGCGTTACCGTCTACAATAGCTCAGCAATCGCCAGCATGATTTAAAAGATCAAATGAAATGGTTATTTGTTTTATGTTAAAGCAAGGACGCGCGCATTTGATGTCTAACAATCTTATATTGAAATTTGCCCTACTTTACGTGTTTTCAGTTTCAAACGTATTTTCAAAATTAACTGAGAGTAAGGGTAGTAAGACAACCAAATTACACGTAAATTGCATGAACCCTGCACGGTGGATCAGTTAAACCACACCGCAGATGACGGTTAATTATAGCCAAATGTGAAAATTCTACTCTTGTTGTGCACTGGTACAATCACCAGGCCGGAAACTTTCACTTTTTCCACGCATTACGCCTCGTAGTAGATGTTGGTAATTGTTTTTTTTTTTTAACAGCACTCGTGTCATTCTCAATCAACTGTTCCTCAATGCTTCCGTCTGATTGTTGAAGGTTGTATGAAGATGTGTTGGCTTGCTTCTCAGTCAATCGGTCTGACAAGGGCCAGCGAGCTTCAAGAGGCGAGGGATTTAATTTATTCAACAACCCGCAGAACTTGTTTCGACGGATGCTTCACGACCAGATTTCCTGTCTGAGGCTTTCCCAAACAAAGTCAAGAGGGACGCAAAAAACTGCTGTCATACTCATTTCAACATCGCTACCGACACACCGAACCTCGTTCCGCGGATCGCGAGACAGAATCGCTCACCGGATATCTAGTTACACCGGACACCACATTCCTTTCTACACGATCAGTGTTCTGGTGATGTGGAGTAAACGGCGAGTAACACATAAACAACAATTGCTTTTGGCCTGCACCTTGCAGCTAGTAATGCTGTAAATGCAGCTAAGAAAGGCTGACTGATATCATACTATACCCTTTCGCCAAAGCGCAAAAGTGTGTCACCAATCGTGCATCGAATCATGTCTCTTGGTTGCTCACCAACACGAACTGGAAAAAAGCGGGGGTTACAATAGGAGATTGAAAAGCATGCCTCGTCATCTTCTGTTGGAAATTAATAAATCAATCGAATCTTCCGCTTTGGCAAGAAAGCTGCTACAGTAAAAAGAAGCAATGGAATGATAAAAACCTGCTCAAGTCCCGCTATACCGAATGCGGTTTGTCTTCCCGTACCCCCATTGGGAGGATGTGGTCGCGCCCTCTTTTGGTTGTGGGGCCAGTGGAATGTCCTGCGTGCCCTCATTTCCTTGGAAAAGAGCCTTTCACGGACGCGTGCACTATACACACCGTCAAAGCATTTTGTAGGGTCTGGCTGCCATTTTGAAGTTATTGAAGAAGAATAATTCAGTCGTGTACTTTAAAAGGCGCCTTGGGACTATATGACATTCATGGAGAGCTTGATTTTTGGCGCATAAACAAATTCATGAAAGTTGATCTTCCTTCGTCCTCAATATACTATAAGGCAACAAAAGGTTGGTGACGGTATAACAATTCCATAAGAAACATTCCAGTATTGCAGCTCTTCGACCTTCCCTCTTTAACATCAACATCACATTCCAAAAGCTGTGCCACATTAACAATGCACGATGCGCTTTTGCTTTTTTTTCGTTGAGAGCATGAACAGACTGCGCCCTGCTGAATGGTTTGTACTTATGCATGATTCGAAAATGAATCGTTTGTCAAAGAAAGGTCATTCTGAAATGCTTTCAACGCATCGTAAGGGATTGTGTTACAGGTTTGGCGAGAAATTCCTGTCGGCTACACGTCTATGAAACCTAGCCAGTTGTAGTCGTAGAAAGCTAAACTATACATTATTTCCCACTATTCAGCCTTGAATCGGTCTGATGCTATGCAAATCAGAGAACTTGAAACTATCTTATTGTTGATTGAGTGGACCCTTCTTTTCTTACCAACTTTCTACTACGTGAAATTCACGGACTTTAGGTAGCCACACTCTCCGGTTAGATTCAATAACAGTTCTGCTACAACTATTTTAGTACTTTAGAAACACATCATCCATTGGTACACGTGCCCAACGGTCACAACAACATTGATAAAGTTCAATGTAGCACAATTATCCAAAGGGTTCTGGATTCATTATAAAACTCTCGACCTAAGAGTACATAGAACGTGTGGTAACATAACATAATATTGTTTGGTTAATGTCAATTTGGTCGATTCCTGTCATTTCTTTTTATCGAACAAACAGCAGGGTCTGAATTCAAACGATGGATCCTCGAACAATGTCAGCCCAATCCGCATGCTTTTGATGCCAGCATATGAATGAACTATTTGGTTCAGTATATTGCGCCAAGAACAATAAACATAACCATTTTAAGAGAAAAATCATTGCTTTACTATCTGTGCGGCTTTATCACATCACACGCCCCGAGAATCAGTATTTTCGAAATAAAGCCTTCTAACATATTACAGACTATAAGTTGACTGACACGAATGCCAAATGTGCTGTTCTGTTACTTCACTTCCTGTCATCGATAGGCGCTGTGGTCAGTAAAACTGTCTGAGGTCTTGTTTTGAAGCGTTTGCTTGAGCATCTCTTTTGTTGGAATTTTCGCTAACTGTTCCCGTGTGCCATGAAAAGGTGATTCCTTTTGGTTTGACGTCGACCCACAAAAGGGACCACGCAGAGGGAAGAATGGATCCGACAGCGTGGCGAAACAGGTTAAACAGTTCCTCCCGTACCTACGCCATGTTTTCTGAGGCTCGGAGACTTCTGCTGATTCCACCGGTTCCCCTTACCCTAACTGTAAAAACCAGTGTTACATGTATGCTGGTATCCATGATTGTCCTCAAATAAAAAAGACTCGCCTCATCGAGGGGACCACATAGGACAGGTAATTAAATCTTCATCGTTCACGTGTGAAAGAAGCAAGGCACGCATTGCTGAATGAAGTGAAACGAACATGCTGCGATGCTGGTGGGCAAGATTGGCTAATCAAACCCGAATTAGAATAACAGTCTTCTTGCGTCTGATTTCTTAACTCTTCATTTTGGAAAACGCATTTTGCATCATACAAAATGATTCCACTGCAAGAACGGGAATGAGATAAACTATGATAAACGTCGACGGCATGAAGCCTTCTTATTTTTGCATTTCAATCTCGTTTGATACCCTATTATCTCATCTTTCCTTCGCTTGTCTATTGGCTAGTAAAGATTATTCCCCGAACTTTCGACAATTGCGAATAGTTAAAATTATGTTAAAATAGTGCTTAACAATTTTGTTGGATCGATCCAGAACGAAAGCGACCACAAGGTGGACAGTATCAAACTAGTCTGTATCAATCATAGAAAGTTACCAGCAGCCTCCTTTACCCCCTGTTTCTTCCACTAAAGGTAGCAATCGCTTCACAGAGTTTGAATTTGCATGCCAAAGTTGCGAAACACCCTTTCTATTTGCTCTATCTATTTTCCTTGTTCTTTTTTTATTCTCTGTCTCTCTGTCTTTCTCTCTCATTCTGTTTGCTTCCGTCTCTCTTCTTCTTAAAAAGGAAAAAACTGAACACCAACAGTCTAGTGTGGTCCCTAACGGTCAATGATCGCGCGTTCCTTGATCAGCTTACGACTGGTTCCGCGGCCCAACCAACCATGTGCTGCGATAAGACACCTCTCTCCTCTGCAACCGGTTTATCAAATAAGCTACCCTCGACCCTGCATGCACTATGCGCCTTTTTTCTACACTGCGTTCACACGTCAGATTGTTCTATTTATGATCGTCTGCGTTGTGTGTTGATGTATTTCATATTTGAGATCCACATCAGCAGTCTCGACAATTTTCATAGAGAACGATAGACACCATCGCAAAGTGGGACAATCTATACAGTGTCTAGCTCATGTAACAACAGCATCGCTGTCGTTTGCGTTTTACTTACATATCTTGGCACATAAAATTACCCCCACATACAGACATATACACAGAAGACACATATATTGATCACATGGTATACGCGAAACTGAAAGGCCCTTCTATTACCCAGTACGACACTCCTTATTGCAATGGAATTTCTCGAATGAAACCAGCGACCGTTCCTCTAAGGCAATAGAACGATCATATAGTATGTGTCAGTTGATCAGTCACACTTTAACCAACTTTTAGGAAAGCAATAACACTTTAACCAAAACCTCGCACGATACTTAGGGAAAGATGCTTCACTTTAGCTTAACTTAAATTGACCGCTTTACACACAGTCTTAGCAGCTTTGTGACCAACGCAGCCACGAGTCAGCGAGACGCACACCACATACCGAAGCAGCGCTCTTTCCAGTCAAACGACTGCACGCGATCGCTGACGCCACACTTCTCCAAGGTCTATCCAGGTGATCGCGAAGCTCGGGTCCCAAGCTCCGGAAAAGTGGGGAGTCCATGGGTCTCGTGAAACGCTTTAAACGCGAGACGCTTTCTCTCGCGAGTGTCGAGTTCTGCGTGAGCGTTCAAATGATCGTTGTACGGTACACGACCTGTGAGCCCCATTTCTTTCGGACCTGTTCTGCTTTGCCGTTCCATGCCTTCTTCTTGTTGATATGGTCGATCGCATGCTGTTCCGTGGCTCACAAAACGCAGGAAGCTGCTTTGCTCCGCACCGACCTTGGCACCACAGCAGATGATAAGTTAACCGTCACATTTCAGCGTCCCGGGACACCTGCTCAAGGACGCTGGCGGGAAGCCCTCACAGCCGTTGTGCGCTAGACAGGCTCTGTTCAATTTGCACCAGGCAACAAAAAGTTAGGTTTCAACGATCACAATTTATTGGACAATTCAAGCAACAGTCTGACTTAATTCCACTCGAAGAAAGCACGGAAACGCGCAATGATCTGGTCAACGTCGACGCCGAAGGCGCGCAGCTGGGCGGAGAAACGGAGGACATCCGGGTGCTCGATGACACGGGTGAAACCGTCACGTTTGCTCTGGGTCAAACGGTATAGCTCACCGAACTCGCTGGTTGGGTTGGCGATGAAGGAGCGGGCTAGAGCTTCGGCTCCGGGCAGATCGACAAGGGCACGGATCTCGTCCATCATGGCGTTCCAGGAGCGGGATGCGGGAGACTTGGCGTTGGCCGAACGGGTGATCGGAGTCAGGCCGAGCATGCCAGCAATGCCGTTCAGGTAGTCGCGGATGCTGACACCCCTAGCCTCACTAAAGGCGCTGATCTCCTGCAACTCAGGGGACGAGATCAGCACACGCCAAGCGGCATCAGTCTCAGCCGACTGCAGGAAGCTCCAGATCTCGCCAACCTGAGCGTCGCTCTGCACGTAACGCATGTAGATCACACGCACTTCGTCCATGCGCAGGAACGGGAGCAGCTGATCGACCTCATTGCGCAGGGTCCCGTAGGCAGCGCCGAACAGAGCAAGGAGGATCAAGAATCTCTGATAGAAAAATACAAATCTTATTAGAATCGAACGTCCAGTGCTTTACAGAAGTAATGCGCTAACTATATTCCCTGTCCATGTGTCTTACCATTTTGTCAGGCAAGGCGACTACTTGGACTGCAATTGCAATTGAAATGTGAAGTACTATCGCCACTGGCTGTCCTTTATATACCGTGAT